>NC_087175.1:18863392-18880892 GCF_035594125.1 Scylla paramamosain
TATGTTCTGTTCCACTTGTCACACTTTTCCGTCCCCGAAGAGCTGAGCGTAGCAGTGAACTGTTCTGCCCTTATTCCCCTCAATATGACAGGGATTTTCAGAAACAAATATCACATCTCTGTAATCATTTATAACACTCATTCGGTGACCTCCTATACACATTACTAAGCATGTAACTTGAAAATATGACAACCCGAGCTAAATCAGCTTCCATGTTCAACACTCAGTCATGGTGAACACTTCTCCCTCAGAAATGTTTAGCCTGACCACAAAGTACATTATTCATCACCGTCTTCCATCTCACACAGTCACTCTTCACCGCCTGATCTTCCCCACAGCATCCATCTCTCTCTCTCTCTCTCTCTCTCTCTCTCTCTCTCTCTCTCTCTCTCTCTCTCTCTCTCTCTCTCTCTCTCTCTCTCTCTCTCTTCAGAATGATTGCTGACTGGAATAAATTCATTAATCAGGCTGTTAGTGCATCATTAATAGGGAACATCATATTTATACACAGGGATGAGAGGTGAATAAAGGTAAGCACGTCAGTATGTTTTATACATAGAGTGCCACGAGTGGCCTAATGGCTTCTTGAAATTTCTCATATTTTCTTACGCTCTCTTCCCCCCGCCCTCTCTCTCTCTCTCTCTCTCTCTCTCTCTCTCTCTCTCTCTCTCTCTCTCTCTCTCTCTCTCTCTCTCTCTCTCTCTCTCTCTCTCTCTCTCTCCCAGGTGCCCCCTAAGTATGACTTCCACTACACGGTGCAAGACAAGTACAACGACTTCGGCCACTGGGAGTCCCGCGACGGAGACCGCACGGAGGGCAAGTACTTCGTTGTGCTGCCTGACAGCCGCAAACAGACTGTGACGTACGTCGTGGACGGCAATAGCGGCTACGTGGCGAAGGTCGTCTACGAGGGCGAGGCAGTTCACCCAAAGCACACCACATACAAGCCCGAGTATTAAGAAACGTCAGTCTTCACGTCCAAGCCCTATTGCCAGCCTGCGCAGCCTGCTAGTACCCACGTTCAACTGCCGCGGACCGCTGCTTCTTATTTATGCTTTCAATGTTGCAAATTCATATAACGACTGTTGTTGATAACTTATAATAAAACTTTCAGCATTATAGAGACTTACCGTCACCAGAGATTACCCATTCCTATAGGTCTGCTGCTGTTTGTCCTCCATTTGTGTTACTTTGTGGAAGGGAGAGGAGGGGGAGTGCAAGATCAGTACACTGGCACCTGTGAGACAATGAAAGCAATAATGGCAAGCACGGTGTGAGACGCAGGCAAGCTTACTGTTCCCGCCCCACCGCCACTCATCCCGACGCTCCGTGACTCGATTGTCTTCAGTGAGCTTGCTGAGAGACGAGGCGAAGCATAAACTAAATACATCTGCCACAGCTCAGTGAATAGGTCATCACAGACCACCATCTGCCATCTCTCTTTCTCTCTTTTCTCCTCCCTCTCTCTTTCTCTCATCTGCACTCCCTCTCACTTTATTTCACATGTCCTCATTTTCTTTCATTTATTCTCCCTCTCACTTTTTCTCATCTTCCCTCTTTCTTACTTTCTCTTATCTGTCCTCCCTCCTACTTCCTCTTCATTATACTCCCTCTCACTTCCTCTCATTTTTCCCCACCCTAGTCTGCCTCTAAACTCATTTTCAATCCTTACTCTTTCTTAGAAGATAATACAGGCAAGTCAGAAGCCTTCTGTCCCATTGTGCATTGCTTCCTAAATCACAGACCGTATCATTTCTTTACTTCTCAACAAAACCTACAACAAAAGTTCAACTACAGTAAACAATACGTTCTCTGAGATGAATAATAAGGGACTCTATATGTACGTATCTTCTCTCTATAGTCGCTACCTCCACAGCCACACGTCATCACAGCATGTAAGAGACCTTCAACCGTCGCCTTCGCCAGCCATCCTCCTCACTCACTCACAACAACATGGCATACAAAGTAATTACTCCTGCATTTTATTTTTCTACGAATACACTCAATACAAGGACGCCAGTTTACACACCAAGACTGGTATTCCTCCCTTCCAGGTCCTCGTGACTTTTGCCTTCCTCGCTGTCACCTTGGCTGAAAAATTCTCGCACAAACTGCCTCAAAAGTTGTTCGTTGTGTTAACATCAGGGAATACTACTTAGGCTTCAAGAGACCAGCTTATTCTTCCCCTTTCTGATAAATTATACGGTTTAGACATTAACTAAATCTTGTGAGGTTGTAGACTGTCCGTGCGGCAAGATTTCCGTACAGTAGAGAGGCCTGCAACATGCACTGCTAGGAAGGGTCGTTCTACATACATTTTTTTTTTTTTTTTTTGAGGGGTGGGTTGATGGGGCGAGAGGTCGGGGACAAGTTCACCTACAATAGCGTATAAAGTATATAGAAATGGTAACAGTAGATACAGCGACACTCTGGTAACAGCAGATACAACGACACTCTGGTAACAGCAGATACAACGACACTGGTAACAGCAGATACAGCGACACTCTGGTAACAGCAGATACAACGACACTCTGGTAACAGCAGATACAGCGACACTCTGGTAACAGCAGATACAGCGACACTCTGGTAACAGCAGATACAACAACACTGTCCCTGCCACAGAATAATGAAAGAGAAAAGAAAAAATGCTTCTGAAGTGCTTCATAGTTTTGCAGTTTTCTAGAGAGCTCGGCATGCAGCATGCGAGTCTCCGCCAATGGGAAATATGGAAAACCGTACAGAAAAAAAAAATCCTCTAAGACTTTGTATCATCTCTATAAATATCACCAGCCGTACATTTTTTTTTTTTTCATTGCAATTAGTTTTTCTTTCATTACACCGCCACTCTATCAATGTTTCTTTCACAGCTTTAGTTATTCATCATTACTCACTACTCACCTCCCTCTCGCCCCATCAGGACCCAACCACAGTCAGCCACCACGACCAAGGCGACAGATGCCCCGCTTCTGTGCCCTCTGACGTTGGCAAATGGATAGAGGAGTATGTAGCGGACGCCAAGAGCGGCTACTTCGCCAGAATCATCTATGAGAGGGATCCAACTTCCTCTAAACACATTACATAACACACAAGCCCGATTACTAACATGAGTCAGGCCGCATTCCCATTCCATATTAGGTGCTACAGTTATTATCCTCCTTTTGTAGTTGCAATAATTTCGCTGTACTCTCACTGTCCTTATGTAGTAACACTGTAGTAAGTGTATTCTCACGGTACTATTACCAAAATTTGTCCACACATCCCATACATTTAGTGATTCCCTATTTCTAGCAAGGTTGTCCCGGGGCTTGACGCAGCAGCAGTGAGCACAAGACACGCTGCAGGACACTCAAGGACACGGCTGCTCACCACTAACTCTTTTACCGCTATGGTCTTCCTTTGTTATCATTCAGAGCACAGTAAGAATTTGCTAGCATGATTATGCAGTTCAGGGAGAGAGTAGGAAGTTCCTTTAATCCCGTCCAAACTACAGAGCTATTAAAGAGATTGTAGGTCATAAGTGTCTTGAAAAGTTGGTGGTTATAGGAAAAAAAAATTCAGGAGTGAAAGAGTATTATGAGGTCCTATGACTTACACATGACAACTGAAAGCACGACGTGTGTATCAATGTGTTTTGTTGATTTAATATGATAAACTAGATGGTCAATAAGAAGAGCAATACCAGTGTAAGCACGAGCCACTAGTTTTGATGGCAAAGTGACTTCATCTTCAGTGCCTAAAACAGAATTGAAGAATTAAAATACAAAAGGAAACTTATGTTACATTTCCTAATTAACTACAGGGAATGATCATTTGACCCCCCAAAAATATATATATATATATATATATATATATATATATATATATATATATATATATATATATATATATATATATATATATATATATATATATATATATATATATATATATATATATATATATATATATATATATATATATATATATATATATATATATATATATATATATATAATCTCTGTTTCCATGTTTTTTTATTTTTTTTATTTCGTTTTATCCAATAAAAATAACGTCAGTTTTATATGAAAATATCTGGCTATAAACATACTCTGAAAACCTCGAGTTCCCTGTCTGCTTCTGTATTTCCCCTACCTATGACTTGAATTCTTTCAAGAGCAAGTTTTCAAGAAAACTCTTTAAATTCTGGTTAATCCTTCTGGCCCTATTCTTTAATCAAGGATTGGTATCTTTATTGGGTCTTTTATTCTAACCTTATTTTAATCTTTGATCATAGCCCCTCACACATTTAGAAAAAAATGGCTCGTCCTTCTATAGCTACTGCTCCCTTCCAATAAACTCTAACTAGAAGGCTATTTTCTTATGGTCATTGAAATTCCCTCAGTGACACTCCCTGCACTGTCCTATTCTCAAACATATGAACGGTATCTTTATTCTCCCTCCCATCATTCACATCTCAGCCCAGCCCTTCACCTGATCTTCAAATGTCATACCGTGAACACCTCCTGCCTGACTCCTGATCTTTCTCCCGGTGTGGGCCTCGGAAATAATCTCGCACCTTTAAGGCCGAGGCGTTGCGTTGCCCCATGCCCTGTTTGATTTATGCTAAAATGAACCCAATTTCTTCTCTCGCACAAGAGGCACACCAAGGACATTCATACTTTGTTTCTGAGTTAAATTAAAATCGTTACTAATTTGGAAAGCATGAATATCGAGACGAGAAATAGTAGACTAAAGAAATGAATGCAATTAGCGAGCACAGTATGTATCTCTAGGTATTTTTATGTTGTTGGTAAGTGTCTGCGTAAGTAATACCAACTTGCTTTCAATAACAAAACAGTCGTGGTGTTTATAGACAGAAATAGAAAACATATCATTCTCTGTTGCATGAAACGTGACTCACAATAAGTACTAAGAACCCTTTCAAGTTTAGAAATGTCTATCTATCTATCTGTATACCATGCCGGCAGTCGCAAACGAGGTGCCCCAGACAAAGCACCACACACGCATGCACAAAGCACCACACACGCATGCACACACCATTCACACTTTCACCCTGAATTTAAAAATGAAATACATTAAAGAAAATATAGTAGCTGTAGTAGTAGCATAGCAGATTTAAAATAATATATCAACTAAAATTCGGAGATGCTCTGCCTTCCACTGATAGATCAATACAATGGTAAAAAATATCATCCATGATTAGACATAAGAAAAAATAAATATATTTTACTTTACGTGAACTCAAACATTTAACGTGACCTGCGCTAATAAATCTATACAATGAAATAACTTACAAAATATACACATGTAAAATAACAATACACTCTCCAGAATTAGAGATGAAAAACGAAACTTTCTAATTTACTTGAACTCAAACATTTGGCGTGACCTTCACTAGTAAATCTATACTATGAAAGAAGACCTCGCAATACTTTCTGTTCTACTTAAACTTGGCCAGCTGATGCTCCCATGATAAATTAATACACTGAATATTTCCTGACAATGGGGAAATACTACAACTGAGTAGTATACATAAATTTCTCGCATAAGAACAAGTTAACATTAATTCTCTCTCTCTCTCTCTCTCTCTCTCTCTCTCTCTCTCTCTCTCTCTCTCTCTCTCTCTCTCTCTCTCTCTCTCTCTCTCTCTCTTATAAAACTGCAGAGTAATGATTATGAATCGAATATTTTCTTCATTTCATAATCTTTCTATACCAAAGTTCACCAGAGTTATGTGAATGTCATGTATCCTGTCAACCAACACAATGCACCTAGATGTTTCTTTAAGTTTATTCTCATGCATGTTAACTACATAACACATACGAAAATAAGGAAAGCTGCAAGAAGCCAACAGACCTACACGTGGCAGTACTTTTTTTTTATAAAGCATACCTACCTATTTCTAACTATCGTCCTCATCCATAAATTTGTCTAATCTTTTCATAAAGCTCCGTATTGACTCGACACTAACAACCTCATGATATGTGCCGTTAATAATAATCTCTCTCTCTCTCTCTCTCTCTCTCTCTCTCTCTCTCTCTCTCTCTCTCTCTCTCTCTCTCTCTCTCTCTCTCTCTCTCTCTCTCTCTCATACATACACACGCACACATGATGGACTCAGCTTATTGAAAACTTTATCTTTTACACATTTTTTTTCCGGCCGTCCTTAGGTCAAAGGCATGAGGTGTGGAGACATTTAACACTTTAGATTAATATAATGGCATCTACCTACAAGTGCCGAATGTATAATGACTGCTTAGTGAAAATGGAAGCATGAGAATCACTTATTATATCTCCAGTGGACTCTAATCATCACCAGCTTGGATAATTTCTATGCAAGACAAAAACAAGATAAAAAAAAAAGAAAAAAAAATAGATTTCTCCATTCGTCCCTGTCTCTTCTGTCTGTGCCGCCCGTCTGTTCTAGCATCCTAGGCACCCTCATGGTTCAGCAATACGATGACGAAATTCCACAACTTCCAATAATGTGAATGGAAATAGGCGACGCCAAAAACTAACCGTAACAAATAGTTAATATATGTGGCGATGGTAGTTAGAGATTAAGGCTGTTATGGTTGTATCTCTCTCGATGGTTCACTGGTCAAGCTTCACACTGGTTTATGAAGCTATCAAGAAGCGTTAACCCTTTCACTGCTATTTGGCGTACTATTCCTTCATTTTAAGTTATCTTTTCTTGTTATACAGCCACTTCAAAACATTATACTGGCTAGAAATTTCAAAATCGATTTTTTCTAATTCTCTTCCTTCTTGTAGATGCTTATAAAGATTTCATACATTGCTTCTAGTGTTGTGAATTGTTGCATATCCCACTGAAAGGGTTTATTAAGTTGTTCGTATCCTCTACTGGAGTCACATCATTCCAGCTACTTGCCCTGCACACAATTCTAGTTTATTAAAAGCCTTGGAGAAAGATACGAGTAATATTATACCTTACTTACCATAATAGCAAAATTACAAATACGGCGCTAGGGTGAATGGAGCAAGCGAGGAGCCACCTTCTAGCAAAGTTACAAGCATGAAAAATTTGAAGGGAAAAAAAGGCAGCGAAAAGGTGAACCATAATATATATTTCATAGCATAATTATTGCCGTAGAATTAATCCAGCACTGGTCAACGGGAGGAGTGATGGATGAAGGATATTTGTAATGAGGGAGATAGAGACTGACTTTGATTTAATTTATTTTTAGGTTACTTTACAGACTGGTTAATCGATTACTATATTGACTGACTGACTGACTGATTATACTAATTGATTGACTTATTGGACTAACTTATACAGTGGTCGTCATAAACATTGTCGCCGGAGAAAACGGTATCCGTTTGAAGGATCAAAACGCGCGCGCTTTTCTTGGCGGGCATCAGGTGCTTTAAATTTAATTCCCCTGATTCATTGAGGTGTTCTTGGGTAACACCACGAGGCTCCCCACCCCATGGTAGGAAAAGCATCCCCATACCATCAACGAATCAGGGAACCTGACGGCAGGAGCAGTGTAGCGGGGGTCAAGGTGATCGCTGCCTGGGCGCCGGTACACGCGACCTTGACTGCTGGCTGTCACTATGAATCTTGACTCGTCGCTCCACAGCACGCCACGCCACTGCTCGATAGTCCAGTCCTTCATCCTGTCACAAAATGCAAGTCTCTTCTCTTGCTGGGCTACAGAAACCACAGGCTTGGGGCGCGCTGCATAACTCAGGTACTGGAGGTCGTCGTGGATACGGCGCGATAATGTCCTCACAGACACATTACTCAGCAATCCAAAGTTGTCTTCCCTTATTTTTCTGGCTGATACTCGTGGATTGCGTTCAAGTTCAAGGTGTACCACCCTCAGGGTTCGTAGGGAAGTTTTGCGGGTGTTTCCTGGTGATTTCCTCTTCGCGGGTATTTTGTTGCCGCCCATTTCAGCCATGCGCCTCACGTATCGTTGAACTTGACGGACACTGACACCCGTCTGGTCAGAGATAGCCCGTGTGGAGTGCCCAGCCTTGTGGAGAGATGAGATGGCTACGATGTCATCCCGTGACAACATCTGGTAGCGCACCATTGAGCAGGACAACAGCTAAACAGGAGAGTAACTGCAAGCCAGTGTGGGGGGGTGGCGCGGGAGGACAGCAACAAAACACCCCCCCAATCAGAGTGATTGACAGGCGCCTGTCACTTCTTCCCGCCTTGGCAAGCTGCCCAACACCCCGGGTGAGGTGCCAGATGTGTGATAACTGAATTTAAAGCACCCAAGGCCCGCCAAGGAAAGCGCGCGCGTTTTGATCATTGAAACGGACACCGTGGTCTCCCGCGACAATGTTTATGGCGAGCACTGTAGATAACGTCTCAAAAACAGGGTCATTTGACACCAGATGGAGGCAAAGAGTGCACCGCAGGGAAAAGTGACTGAACAATGTGTCAAGGGAATGAGAGTGGCAAGAAGTATCAACTCTTTCGGTAGCTGCCTACCTTATAATGTGAACCAGTAGAGGAGCTTCTTCTAAGTTTGGGGCCATATTTTCTGTGACAGAGCTAAAAATCACCTCTGCCTAACAATTCACTATAATCAAGTTTTCATTCACTCCACTCTGACTGACATGAGGTGACTTAATCGAGTTTGGAACTGACTCCAATGCTTAACAGGATAATATATTCATATCGTAAAGGAATTTTCGTATAGATAAACAATACTAATAAACAGACTTTCTCCACTTTCTAAGCAAGAGGCAAGCGATGCAGGATAAGGTTGGCGGGAATTCTCTGCGTATGGTATGGCCAGTTGCATTATGTAATGTGTGCGTTCTTGCCCAGCACCGACCAGGGAACCCGCCACCCTCTACCCTCCCAGCAAATCGCGTTTAGTATGTCTTAAAGGAGCGGGGCTGGAAGGTGGTTCGAGGTGAGAGATGAAGAGATACTGATATTGACATCGATATATTTATTATTCACAACTAATTTACAATGGTTAGAAGAAAATGAAAAATACAGTTCGTGTCAAATATTTGTCCGCTGAGCCGAAACTTTTACGGATCAGACACAAACATTTTGAGCGTTAAGGAGCTGTAATTGTAGTAGAAACTTTCTCATCGATGTAACTTATCTATATAAACCTATGCAAGAACCCATATACCTATACAAAACATATAGTTAACCATATTAAAGGAAAAATACGTGTCTTTCCTAAACCTTATCTTATATGTTAATATACACAGACACGTGAGAATACATCCAACAAATACAAATACCAGACAAACTACACATACATAAACACATGCATAGAAAATATAGTATCTTCTTAATAAGCCTGTAGTAGTTTCTATTCTAATTTTGTTTTAAAACGTGCTGTTGAATTAGTTAGTTTTAGGTCATGTGAGGGTTGGTTCCAGTACTTGGTCCTCCTGAACACAATACTTTCTTGAGGGTGTTCTGCAGAGTGGTATTTTTAGGTCATACTGGTTTCTGCTGGGATGATGTTGACTGTTATATGAAAATTCGCAATCTATTGAGAAGTAACTTAAAGCATGAACACGAATTTGCATGTTTGTAAGTAAACAATATCTGGTAGCTTTTACAGTTTCAGGTCCCGAAACAGTGGTGATGAGTGTACAAAACGACTATTACAAGTCTTACCAGTTTCTTATCTTACAAGTCTTACCAGTAATTCTTACCAGTTTCTTTCGTAACACAGAAATGTTCTCTTGATCAGTTTTGAATGCACCACCCCATACAACAGAACAATACAATATAAGCGGGTAGACTGAAGAGAAGTGAATGATTTTCCTAGAGTTAGTGTTCATAGAATCTCTGACATTATAGAAAATACCAAGAAAGGATAAAGATTTGTGCCGCAGACATGAGTGTTTAAAGAAGAAGAGGAACAGGAAGACACTGGTACTTAGAGTGGTAGATGGTAGGAATAGACTCGATAATGAGGTTGTTAGCGCAAAGTCTATAAGGAGCTTTAAAAGATTATATAAATTCATGGATAAGAATCATAGGTACATGTATGTATGTATATATTTTACACTGTGGCCGCCACTTGTAGCTTCACTGGCTTCTTATTATACTTTTATATTTTTATGTTCTCATGATATGAATAATTCTCCTTTAAATATACACAACACGCGATATAATTTAACCTTTCGGCACGCAACACTTCGTAAATCAGGCGTGGCACGTAAATGTTGAAGGTACATTCATGATCACAAGTCGAGTAACACACCGCACCCTCTTTGTGTTTAAGGCTTTCCTTCAATCTCAAGTTCTCTGATCTGCTGAGAATCTTTTAATCATCAAGTTTCTAAGGAGACTGTCAGCAGATAAGAGAACTCAAGATTGACAAGAAACACAAAGCGTATCTATTTTGCAGTATCACAAGGATCCAGTATCAACCAACAACTAAGATATCGCAGGTGTCCCTCCAGAGACAGATTGCTTTATTAATTCACGTGTTGTGATTTCAAGGCTTATAACCTGCCACAGACGTCTTAGCTCCCTTCCAGGACCTTTCGCGCACTCACACAGTCTAACTTCCTACCCAGACTTCCTTTATAATTGTTGTCCGATTCATTCATCTTACGCGTCCGCCATACAACCACGTCTATACCACGGGAAAGTTTATGTCTTTCACCAAATATCGATATACGAAAGATTGCATATGGCGGAGAAAATGTACCTCCCCAGATTTCGTTTATAAATTGCTCTTTGATTCATTCCGCCATCCAGCCACGTCTGTACCATAGAAAAGTTGACGTTTATTTCACCATATATTAATGTAAAAAAAAAAAGGATGTACCGGCCAGAGAAAAGTTTCATGGAGCGGAGATAAATGTAACAAGTATATAGAAAAAAAGTTGCGTGGAGGTCAGATAAGAGTGTAAAATATAGTAAAAACCAGCGTGAAGTGGAGAAAGGTGTGCGGAGCCTGTCTCTACTCTCTTCAAAGCCTCACAATCCTGCCAATATTGACAACACTGAGTGGGGAAAGTGTAAAAAATAAGAGGATAAGTGACGTGGAGTGCAGGTAAGTGTATAAATTGTAGTAAAAAGCAGCGTGAAAATTAGAAAGATACCTAATCCCTCCCCTCAAAGACTCACATTCCTGCTAAAATGACAACAATGACCCCTGATGTTCCTCCAGTGACCTTCAATGAAAACCAAAGACTCTACTGACCATACAACAACACTTCAAGACACACAGACTTGTATAGCATAGAGAATGTCACTTACCACCACCACAAACCAAGCATTGCACACGTAACACGCTTCCAAATACTAATCTTTATAACACAGAAAAGGTCACCTACCTACCACACACACAGCTAAAGGCCGTACACGCAACACTACCAAATATTAACAGCGTAACATAGAGATTACCTACCGCCACCACACCACTGCCAATTACTACACACGCAACACACTACCAAATATCAAGTTGTATAGTATAACGAACTTCACCTACCACTATCACACGCCACCACCAAACACTACTCCACCAACACTGTACAGTAGCGGTCATAAGGTGAGTCCTGCTTCGTCGCCATGATGAATCGAAACCAGCATCGTGAGGAGAGGAGTGCGAGGCGTCGGCGAGAGGAGAGGAACCTGAGCTAATTACGATTCATTATGGCAACGAAGCAGGACACAATTTATGACCGCGACTGTACTTGCAACACACTACCATAGCAGCACTGATACTCTTTCCTACAAAAAATACTACCTGGAGACCACACATTTACACTATATTCAATTGCTCTAATACGCAGAACACTAACAGTAAAGTAATTAGTTTGGTTATGCCTTAAAGATCTTGATATTCACGTATATTCACTTCAAGCATTACATGAATCCCTGACGATCATAAGAGCCGCCAGTCAGTCTTGGTGCGGATGAAAAGCGAGGTAAGAGCTGGCCTCACTGGCAGCGCGGCGGGGGCAGGCTGCAGCGGTGTGTGTGCGGCTTATATGTGGCATTCATATCAAGGTCGCGCAGGTTGACAGGTATTGCCACAACCAGGGAGGCTGAGGGGCCCGCGCCACTCTCAGCTCTTGCCGGTATTCTAAAACGCTTTGCTCTCTCACCACGACTAATTCCAGAGGCCACGGAGATGATTAACCGGTTTCTCAAGAGTGTTTCTCCTGTGAATAACGTAGAAGTCTTGTTAATGTGTCACTACAACCGTAAAAACACCCTTAAAAATTCATGTGTGCAGAAGTGTTTAGAATCCGGTCACCAGTACCACGCGTTGCCTGTACTGGTGCCACTGATACGCTCCCCACAGGCTTCCAGGAACGCTAAAGGTCGCAGGTCTTCTCTTTGTCGAAATCTCGTGAACTCGTGGCACTTCAATCAGGTGTTCTGTTTGTATATAATTTTCCAAATACATATATGCATTATTATACAAGTACAGCTGTGGTAAGAAGTAACACATTGTACTGACTTCACCATCCTTCGTGTTTTTTCCTCAGTTTTAAGTCTGATCAGTTGACAATCTTCCTGCAAAGCTTGGAAAATTATTGATTCTTAGCAGATCAAAGGACGTAAAATTGAGGGAGAAATTGATATGAAGTAACAGTACTAATTTCGCTGTCCATCGAGTTTTTACCCTCAGCATTAAGTCTGATCTGCTGACAATATTCTTGCAAAACTCAGAAATTGATCGATTCTTAGCATATCAGAAGACGTAGTATTGAGGGACAGTTCTAAACACAGTGGAGGTGAGTGTTGTGTGTTACCTGAATTGTGACCATGACTACACCATTAACCTTTGCTGCATCTGCAACTTTATACACAAGAGGAGCGCAGAACAAGTGAGAAAGTAGTACGCTAAAGAGTAAATGCTACTTGTACAATTACATACACGCCTTACATGCATACCATTAATTATTTGCAGCATCTTCAACATTACATACGGAAAGAGATGCAAAACAAAGATAATGTGAAAAGTCAGAGAATAAATGTCACTTTTAATCCTCATTTTTCACTTACACTCACATTTAACCTTTTTATATTAAAGTTTTCTCCGAGGAAAGCACCATTCAGGAATTTCAAAATTTTCATCGTTTTGGTAGCTATGCACTACTTGTCATATAATTTATGATATAATCGAACCTTCCACTGTTATGTCCCCTCTGGTTCAATAAAGTTATGTGGTATAAATTTAGCAAATTTAGAGTATGATTTTAAAACACTCCACTAACAACAATAAATAAATAAATAAATAAATAAATGTATAAAAACATGAACAAATGAAATAAAATTCTAGTTGTCCAATTTTCCATTGCCTGTATATTTTTTTTTATTTTCTATACATTTTTACTTTACTTTTTCATATATTTATTTATTTTACCTTGTTTTTTTTTTCTTGTTCAAGAGAATCACGCAGGATCACTCAAGCAACAGGCGTCACATTGCCAATAACAATCAAGAGTTAAAAACAAAATCATTCACAAACAACACACAACTAATGAATGCAATGAGGTGGCAAACTCATTTTTTTCAAAGAATTCGAGCCTGCAAGTACCAGGAAATTGTTGGGTGAAATCAGACCATGGGGTCTTGCAGATCAAGAACACTAAGCAACCAAGCTTGGCGCCAGTGCCGGGGTGTTACCAGGGGGTAGTTTCACCACAGCGTAGCGTTTTAGGACAAAATGTGACCCACTTTCAAGATGCACCGGGATATGGTGAGGATGTGGCTGGTGGTGCATAAGGTGTACAACAAAGGGATACAGAGTATGGTGTACCACAGGATATATGATTTTTTTTTTTTTTTTTCCAAAAGACACCTGGAAATAATGGGGTACATGGAGGAGTACATGACGTGGCCAGTATGTATAAGAGTACTCAGTACTTGATGTTGTTAGGAAAAAAACTGCAAGTGTCATTTAATGAGTTGATTTGAATTGCGTTTAAAATATTAGAAATTTATGTATCATATTAGTATAGTACACGCAACTCACGGGTCTGAGATGCGAAATTTTGTCTTATTATACAATTACCACCAACATAACAATTGTTTAAGCCCGAGTAGCTATTTTCTGTGTTCAAAACAGAGACCTAATACTTTTCTTTATATATTTTCAGTCTTACAGCTAGAGAAAACTTCGATATATTCCTGTATATATATATATATATATATATATATATATATATATATATATATATATATATATATATATATATATATATATATATATATATATATATATATATATATATATATATATATATATATATATATATACTATATTATATTGAGCGTATTTATGGGCAGGACATTCTCTCTTACACATGTTTCATTTAATGTGATCAGCATTTATTATTTTCTTAAAGATATTTTTTTTACATTTTATAAGAGTCTTATTCTCTTTTTAAATTTGGTTCATGATTTCGGAATAACACTCTTATAAGATGTAAAGAAAACATCTTTAAGAAAATAATAATAATAATAATAATAATAATAATAATAATAATAATAATAATAGCGATCACATTTAATGAAATTATATATATATATATATATATATATATATATATATATATATATATATATATATATATATATATATATATATATATATATATATATATATATATATATATATATATATATAGTGTCGCCCAAGTCTGAACCCATAGGATTTCTAATTTATCTTATTTTGTTGCAGATAACTCATGTTACTAACTAGAGAGGAGAGAATTCAAGTCATTATGTTTCCTGGGGTTCGTAGCCACCGGAAAGCGGATATCTGCCTGTCAATTTGTAAGTCTGTCTGTCTGTCTGTATGTATGTATGTAAGTATGTATGTATGTATGTATGTATGTATGTATGTATGTATGTATGTCAGTCTGTCTATGTCTGTCTGTCAGTCTGTATGTCTCTGTCTGTCAGTCCGTCTGTCTCTGTCTGTCTGCCAGTCTGTATATCTCTGTCTGTCAGTCCGTATGTCTCTGTCTATGGGTCCAGACTTATGGGATACCCTGCATATATATATATATATATATATATATATATATATATATATATATATATATATATATATATATATATATATATATATATATATATATATATATATATATATATATATATATATATATATATATATATATGCAGGGTATCCCATAAGTCTGGACCCATAGACAGAGACATACGGACTGACAGACAGAGATATACAGACTGGCAGACAAACAGACAGAGACAGGTGGACTGACAGACAGAGATATACAGACTGGCAGACATATTATATATATATATATATATATATATATATATATATATATATATATATATATATATATATATATATATATATATATATATATATATATATATATATATATTCCTGTTGTATGAGCATGATTTTCTGTCGGTCAAGTTGCTCATTAGTGTGTCACCAATGCTTCTTGTCAATTAGCCGATAACTTAATCTGCAGAACAAATACATTTTTTTCACTTTTTTTTTTTTTTTTATTACTGCATGTTTCGCTGAATTCTCTGCAGTCCGTCCAGCACAAGTCGTGTCTCAGTAGTTCACGGCAATAAGGCAGCTTACATTTCGCAAGTAGGCCAGACGAAGATTGACGAGGCGCGTGAAGAGAGGGGAGCTAAGAGGCGGGGACCGGATGGGCGGCGACGGTGGTGCCCGGGTTGTTGTGCTGGTGGCGGGGGTGCAAAGGTGAAGGTCGTGGTCGGTAGGTGGTAGAGGACGAAAGCTGAGCATGTTGACGCGAGGCGGGGGAGGCGAGGCGGGGTAAGGGCGTGTCAGGCACATGTAATGAGGGCGTCTGTGGTGGTTTGCTGAAGAGATAATGTCAAATTGAAAATGATACAAGAAAATTTATTTATTCAGTCATTTTTTACAATAACTGCAGAGTACATTTTTTTTCCGCCAGCGTATATGAGTCCACTGCAGCCCAGCTCTTCCCCTCTCCCCCAGTAGTTAGCGGGGTGAAGCCATAAAAAGTTCGCTGTGTTGGCTTAAGAAATCCTGGCACGGTTAGCGGCGGAGTGCTGGGTTACAAGGGCAAGCAGCTTACATCATGCACGTGTTGTTGGCTGATGAAGAGGTGAGCAAAGGCTGCACCGTGAAAGGAGTACAGATCCAGGTGCTGTATGGCAAATAATGCTGAAGCTTAAAAAAATAGTGGTCTGTTCTATGATGATCACGTATTTTTAGCTAAAAGAGTAGTCTGTTTCCTGATGATCGCGTATTTCTAGCTAAAATCCTCTATTTTTTTTTTTTTTCTTTTTAATTGTCATCTTTAACTAGATGTGTCTATTAACTTGACATTCCCGACCACTGACTACACCTTTCTCTTTCCCCTTGTACCCGTACTTACGATAGTCAGTACATTATACCTTTATTATTCTATAGCATATTTCTTTTGCACAGCAGTGATTTCCATTATGCTGTAGTTCGTCCTTCGTACTGTAGTTCCTGACCAAAGACAACACATTTCTCTTTTCCTTTGTAGATTACATTTCTACAATGTAACTTTTTTTTTCTTTTGCTGGGCTGCGTCAGTGCAGTAATTTCTAATACGAGTACACTATAGTTCTCCTCTGGCACTGTAGCTACTTTCTCTCTAATATTATACTTAAACCTGCTCAATCAAACAGCCTCGCTAGCTCTTAAAGGTCTGTTACTAATGGACATACGTCTGGATCTTACAATACCTACTCGCTGCTCTCAACACTCAAGGTCTGACTTTCTTGATTACGCACAAATAACTAATGTGGACACAATTACCCAGAAACTTTTCGCACCTTGCCAGCCTTATTCACGCTGAAGATTTAGTTTGCGTTGCGTCACACTGTTAACTAAGCAACCTAATTTACACCTTAAATATACGTCTTACCTAAGCATTATCTATATAATCTCATTGGTACATAAGCATTAGCTATATAACCCGATGTTGCCTAAGCAAAAGCAAAGCATTTTGAATCCCAGAACATCGCTTATTATTATTATTGCCACTTGTTGTTGTTGTTGTTGTTGTTGTTGTTGTTGTTGTTACTATTGTTGCTGTTGTTGTTGTTGTTGTTGTTGTTGTTGTTGTTGTTGTTGTTGTTGTTGTTGTTGTTGCTATTGTTGCTATTGTTGCTGTTGTTGTTATTATTATTATTATTATTATTATTATTATTATTATTATTATTATTATTATTATTATTATTATTATCATTATTGTGGAAGGTGTTGAAGGAAACACGGGCTGGGAATATTCTTGACTACTTCCACCAATGGGAGTTCTTCAGAGGAAGCCCCATGGGCGAAACTAGTCAGGAAAAAAAGTATTCGATTCCTAGCCCGTGTTTCCTTCACCACCTTCCACAACTCCTCACAATGTCCTCACATTACTATTATTATTTCATTATTATTATTATTATTATTATTATTATTATTATTAATATTATTACTATTATTATTATTATTATTATCATCATCATCATCATCATCATCATCATCATCATCATCATCATCATCATTACGAGAAT
>NC_087175.1:18885892-18895892 GCF_035594125.1 Scylla paramamosain
GACTAAATATAGTCTAATACGTAATGAAACCTTCGCTGCTTCATCCTTTACGTGCATCTCTTGTTACATGACTCAGGCGTGATGGAAGTCTGTAAAACTGCCACAAAAAAAAAATACCAAACGTGTCCGCCCTTACGAGACTGTTTGTGATATTTTACTCTAAACTAAAGAGGAGATTTAGCAAAGAAAAGGCGAAAAACGTGAGAAAGTAGAAAAAATATCTGTTTCTTACTTGTAATTTTCGGTTATATATGTAAGACTGTGCCATTAAAACTCACTATTGGTATATACCAAATGGACTGGTCTCTTGGACTCATCCCGTAGTCTTTGTAATTATATATGACTGATTCATACATATCTACGTACAGTGAAAAAAAAAAAAAACCCTTCGTAACTGGTCTTGGAGGAATTCGCTATCGGGATGCGCAGCTAAAGGAACAAAGATGACTAAAAAATCCGTGACAGCTGACGCGTCTCTGGCCACGCCTCACTCACTGCTTGCTGCCTCACCCTTTCTGTGTCACCCGTCGAACGAGTCACATGCATACTTTAATTCAGTCTATTTTTTGTTCTTGTTTGTTTGTTTTAACGAAGACTATATTGCTAATGTTCTTGTATCTACAGGTTCTTCTCTTAGCTGCCGCAGCGGCCGTCGTGCTCGCCGACAAGCCTGTGTACAGGCCCCCGGCAACTTCCTACGCCCCGCCCTCCAGCAGCGAGAGTCGTGAGGTTCAGGTGAGCAATGCATCCTCGGGTTTTAAACGAGCACCACGGGAACACTTTGACCTTCCGGACATGCACGCCGCACTGTATACGTTGATCACGTCAGTGCAAACTTGAATATGAATGTATTAGATAAAAAGAAAAAGGACAGTACAAAGGAGATTTCAAAGAAGTCATCATTTTCTAAAATATTCTACTGTCTCCGCCTTTTGCTCACTGATCTCTTCCTCTCCTTAATACTTTCTAAACCTTGACAGTCTCCACCTCTCATTCAGCCTCCCTCTTATTAACCATTATTTTTACTCTCTCTCTCTCTCTCTCTCTCTCTCTCTCTCTCTCTCTCTCTCTCTCTCTCTCTCTCTCTCTCTCTCTCTCTCTCCGCCCTTTAACATTTACCAGACTCTATCCTCAATAACCTCAGCCACTCACTCATTCACGCATCTTTCTCCCTCCCTTGAACAGTTTCCCCCCAAATACAAATTCCACTACACGGTGAAGGACGAGAGAGGCAACGACTACGGCCACGAGGAGTCTCGGGATGGAGACATCACCAAGGGAACCTACTTTGTGCTGCTCC
The DNA here is from genome assembly GCF_035594125.1 of Scylla paramamosain. Classification (NCBI taxonomy): domain Eukaryota; kingdom Metazoa; phylum Arthropoda; class Malacostraca; order Decapoda; family Portunidae; genus Scylla; species Scylla paramamosain. The sequence goes on from NC_087175.1 coordinate 18,887,193, forward strand.
CTGACACTCGCAAACAAACCGTGGATTACCTCGTGGAAGGCAAGTCTGGTTTCCTGGCTGAAGTGACTTACGACGGGGAGGCAAAGTACCCAGACAGCGCCAGTGCTTCCAGGGAGTCCTACACGCCACCCAGGAAGACTTTCAGACCCGTATCATCCGAAGAAAGCTCAGAATCAGCCAGTATTGAAAGACCAGTTTTCAGACCAATTGTGACCTACAAGCCTCCAGTGACTTCCAGACCAAGGCCAGTGGTTACCTACAGGGCTCCCGCAACCTTCAAGCCCAGACCACGACCAACACCCAAACCCGAGCCAATAAAGACTGAAGCTCCCAAACCCAAGCCGAGCCCCAAGCCCGTACCGCCCAAAACCGAAGCACCGAAGACCGAGGCACCACAAACAGAAGCGCCCAAGACTGAAGCACCCAAGACTGAAACACCCAAGACTGAAGCACCCAAAACTGAAGCACCTAAAACTGAAGCACCGAAGACCGAGGCACCCAAATCTGAAGCACCAAAAACCGAAGCACCGAAGACTGAAGCACCAAAAACTGAAGCACCCAAAAGCGAGCCATCCGAACCCGAAACCGAATCGGCCACTTTCCTACCAAGCCCGAACCCAGAGGAGCCCATTAGAACTTACATTGCTCCCTGATCTCAAATAATGCTGCGATAGTGGACACCGCTCATACCTTTCCTTTTATTTATTTGTCTATTTAAAGCTTCTCCTAATACATGTCCGACTTCCTGTCAACACTAGTGTTCTGCAAGATGTTCTGTGTCGTCATATTTGTGCAACTTGGCTTGAAGACTGTGATGTTTTGCATTAAATAATAAAGAAAATGTGAATATGAATGAAGTTTGTGTGTTCTTGGTGGTCTTCTGTGTGTGTGCGTGTGTGTGTGTGTTAAACAGTAGTACAGTTTATCTATGATGTTAATCCCTGTCAATACCCATGTAAAAAAAGACTAGGAAAGGTAAAAAAAAAAAAAAAAGAAAGAGGAAACAGGAAATTCAAATCAACAAATATGAAATCATTAACAATACTCACTGAATTATCTTGGCGTCCACAGATCCTGCGATGCCTTAGTTCTTGATCCTGAAGAGAAAAAGTTTTGATGTTAAAAGGATAAGGGTTTAAATTATTATCAGAAAATAGAAACAATACTGGCGATACCTCAGCTATCATAGGGACTATTTAGTACCGCACACACTCGTAAGATCTACTTCCTCCTGTGTACAATAGTGATGATTAATAATTAAGGATACATTGGCTATAAGCACAGTATTTTCCATACCTAACCTTTTTCTTCACTTTTTATTTTTTGATGGAGTTTGTCATTCCTAATATTTATACCTATATCAAACCTACTCTAACCGTAAGTAGACTTGTAACTAGCATAACAAAACCTTATCAAAAGAAAAAAACATATTTTCTTAATAGTTCATAGCCTCTTTTGATGGGACATTTAAACCACCATGCACAAAACATATAGACCATCCTGACCACACACACACACGCACACACACACGCACACATGCATTTCCCACCACCACAATCGCCACCCCTGCACTACACTTCTTACTACAGCATTGTGTGTAGGTGAGTGAGTGAATGTGTAGATAGGTTATAATACTTTATTCTGCACTTTTATATCATTCGGCTTCGTTTTCTTTTACAGTAATTTATGACCTATTATATAATGTATTACTGATATATTTAATGATGTCTTAAATGTTTTGCAGTATATTTCAAATGATACTTGAAGCACTGGTCAATAACATACCTATTAATTTATCTCTCGCTCTACCTATCTATCCGTCCATCTATTCATTATCTACCTATCATTTTTTTTTATGCACAAGGGAGGAAGACCCAAGAACAAAAAAGGAATCCAGAAAAAGATTTATTATTTTTTTTTCTTGAAAAGAAAGACTATTAAAGAAAAGTTAAATTCCATCTGTCTACCTACCTACCTGTCTATCTGTCTATCTATATGTCTATCTATCTATCTATCTATCTATCTATCATTTTTTTTTTTTTTTTGTAAAGAAAGAAAATCTGCATGGAAAACATCTGTACGAAAATGCAAGGCGGTGTGTGACGAGCGGGAGAAAAGAATGATTCTCCTGCAATGCGATCCATCAAAATGCCAGCAAGAACCATAAATTTAACAAAGCACACCAGTTTCAGGAAATAGAGACAAATGGCAGAGGTGCAACGATGACAAAGAGAAGACGTGACACTGGCAATATCACACTTCAGTTTTGGAAGGAGGAAATAACACGACAGCGGACGTAAAATGAGGAAAAGGAGGATGAAGTATGAGAACAATTCTGTTAATTCTATACAATTATGGAGCAACGATGACAAGTAAGATGGTACCGGTACTAAAGGTGAAGTTATGTGGCTCTGAAATACCAAGAGTAATACAGCAGGAAATACTTAAAACCTTAGGAAATCGAGGCATCAAAAGAAGAACATGTAGGAGCTTACTTCTAAGCAATCTAAAGGCTAAAGTGACTCAGGATTCTAGGCAAGTCTCCCACTGTTACTTAACCAGACTATAAAGAAATCGAAACAGAAAAAAAAAAATCTGTAGGAATTTATTTCTAAGATTAAATTAAACACTGATAGTGACTCAAGATTCCAAGCAAGTCTCCTCATTTATTACCTAACCGGACTATAAAAAAAAAATAAATAAAAAAATAAGGAATCACACCAAAGACTAACAATCTGTAGGAGTACACTTCTAAGTTTAAAATAAAGTTAGTTAGGATGTTATCCAACTCTAGGCAAGTCTACCATCACATTATTCCTTAACTAGGCTATAAAGAAAACGGACCACACGACAAGTGAACACAAAGCAGTGTCATGAAGCAGATGACAAAAGGAGGGAGAAAAGCCCGGTAGCCTTCCTGAAAGGTTACTTCCTACTTGACGAAGAAAATGAAGCCACAAAAAAGTTATTAATACCTCCCTGGATCATGCCATGAGAGGAAGGAAAAAAATCATTACCTTCAACAGTCACAATGCTCGGCCGTTCAGGTACAATCTGGGGCAGGGATATAAAAGGAGATGCTAAGCTGACTGAAGGCATTAGGTCTTCTCTCAGCCATCATGGGCAGAGAGGTGGTAAGTAGAAAGTTATATAGATGAATACATACTAAGATTAAAAGAGAGATAGATATACTAAATAAATAGATACTTTCTTCTCTACTATTCTACAATTATCATAATCATAATGACTAAAACATTTCTAATTAATTACATTATTAAGCATTTTGATACTAACGGAACTCTAAAAATTTATATCCCACCAAAAAACGTCAAGTATAAAGTAAAACCAAGAACATTAGCACATTCGTTATCCATTATGATGCACACACATAATGCACACACATAAGACAATGATACCATAGCACCACTTAACTCCAGACTCTTCTTCCTTTACATCCGTCATTCAATTTGTATTTCAGGTTCTAGCATTGGCCGCATTGGTGGTCGTCGCCTCTGGTCAATGGCAGGGCAAATACAACCACCACCCGGGCCATCCAGTCCCTCCCCATCATGATCCCCATCACCCAGGCTATCCCGTCCCTCCCTTTCATCATCCCGACCACCCGGGCCATCCAGTCCCTCCCCACCATGATCCCCACCACCCGGGCTATCCAGTTCCTCCCTTTCATCATCCCGACCACCATCCAGGCCATCCAGTTCCATCCAGTGATGAGGTCCAGCATGGACCTCATCACCCAGGCCATCACGATCCCCATCATCCAGGCCACCAGGACCACCACGGACCTCACCACAAGGTAACGTAGCATCCCTCACAGCCTGAAGTGGCCAGACAGTCAAGATCAACCAAACCTCACTACCATTATCTTTCAGTTGGTAGAGTTATGTCCCTTGGGTGTTCTTTGATCCCCCCTGCTCCTCTTCCATGGCTTAAAGTCTTTAGATAAGTTTTTCAGTGTTTTCGAAATGTGAGTTGAGTGTACAATGGTAGCAGCAGTGGGATTTCGAATGCAATGTGTTTGATTTATTGACACTTGACAAGTATCATTCCTAAGAAAATATTTGTGCAAAGGAAATATTAAGAAAGAGAAGATCCCAAGAGAGGGAGACTTAAACAGATATATGTAGTGTTCAGAAACATCAAAACAAAATGGTGGCAGTGGTGGGATTCCGATTATAGTGTAGTGGTTCCATTGTGATCAAATTTGCACTACGTTCCAAGAAAACATTCGTCCAAAGAAAAATATTACCAAGTAGCAAACACCATGAACAAGAGGTTGAAACATATGCATGCGATGCCTAGAAACAAGAAAAAAAATCTAAAAAGGTTGAGAAAAGTGTGTAATGATTGGACAATTGATGTTTCACTTGGGCCATAATGATCGCAATGACTGGATCGATAATAGTGCCCTTTCATTAGTTTGATCCCAGGCTGCTCATGCTTCAGTGGCATTTAAATTAATTTGGCAGTGCTTTAGAACACGAAGTGGTGGTATTACATCACATGTTCCAGCTGTATCTTTTACTATTCCTAACCATTATTTATATATGTTAAATTTCTATCATTAGCAAACTCTTAAAATATCAATATGTATCACGTCACTCATTAACTTTCTCTCTCTCTCTCTCTCTCTCTCTCTCTCTCTCTCTCTCTCTCTCTCTCTCTCTCTCTCTCTCTCTCTCTCTCTCTCTATCTATCTATCTATCTATCTATCTATCTATCTATCTATCTATCTATCTATCTATCTATCTATCTATCTCAACAGGTTCCTCCTAAATACGAGTTTTACTACAAGGTGAGAGACGACAAGGGCATTGAACACGGCCACCACGAGGCTCGGGACGGAGACCATACTCAAGGGTCGTATTCCGTGGTACTGCCTGACACCCGCAAACAGACGGTGGACTACAAAGTGCATGGCAACTCAGGCTTTCTTGCCAACTTGTCCTACGATGGAGAAAAAATACCTGAAATAGGGTCTCCTGTGGTAAGGCCTCATGGGTCACACCACTGGCAACACCCAACCACAACCAAGCCAGGCCACTGGTCGCACCCCATAACACCCAAGCCACACTCAAGTCACTGGACCCACCCGGTAACCCACAAGCCTCATCATACCCACTGGCAGCACCCAACCCACAAGCCCCATCCTCCTCACCCACCCCACCCAACACACCCACCCCACCCAACCCACAAGCCCCATCCTCCTCACCCACCCCACCCAACACACCCACCCCACCCAACCCACAAGCCCCATCCTCCTCACCCACCCCACCCAACACACCCACCCCACCCAACCCACAAGCCAACCCATCCTCCCCACCCAACCCACAAGCCAACCCACCCACCCAACCCAACCCATCCTCCCCACCCAACCCACAAACCTTATCCTCCTCATCCACCCCACCCAACCCACCCACCCCACCCAACCCATAAGCCAACCCACCCTCCCCACCCAACCCACAAGCCAACCCACCCACCCCACCCAACCCACCCTCCCCACCCAACCCACAAACCTTATCCTCCACATCCACCCCACCCAACCCACCCACCCCACCCAACCCATAAGCCAACCCACCCTCCCCACCCAACCCACAAGCCAACCCACCCACCCCACCCAACCCACCCTCCCCACCCAACCCACAAACCTTATCCTCCTCATCCACCCCACCCAACCCACAAGCCCTATCCTCCACACCCACCACACCCAACTCACCCACCCCACCCAACCCACAAGCCAACCCATCCACCCCACCCAACCCATCCTCCCCACCCAACCCACAAGCCAACCCATCCTCCCCACCCAACCCACAAGCCCTATCCTCCTCATCCACCCCACCCAACCCACCCTCCCCACCCAACCCACAAACCAACCCACAAGCCCCACCCAACCCACCCTCCCCACCCAACCCACAAGCCCTATCCTCCTCATCCACCCCACCCAACTCACCCACCCCACCCAACTCATAAGCCAACCCATCCACCCCACCCAACCCATCCTCCCCACCCAACCCACAAGCCAACCCACCCACCCCACCCAACCCATAAGCCAACCCACCCACCTCACCCAACCCACCCTCCTCACCCAACCCACAAGCCAACCCACCCACCCCACCCAACCCACAAACCCTATCCTCCTCATCCACCCCACCCAACCCACCCTCCCCACCCAACTCACAAGCCCTATCCTCCTCATCCACCCCACCCAACTCACCCACCCCACCCAACCCACAAGCCGACCCACCCTCCCCACCCAACCCATAAGCCAACCCACCCACCCTACCCAACCCATCCTCCCCACCCAACCCATAAGCCAACCCACCCACCCCACCCAACCCATCCACCCCACCCAACCCACAAGCCGACCCACCCTCCCCACCCAACCCATAAGCCAACCCACCCACTCCACCCAACCCACCCTCCCCACCCAACCCACAAACCAACCCACCCACCCCACCCAACCCATAAGCCAACCCATCCACCCCACCCAACCCACCCTCCTCACCCAACCCATAAGCCAACACACCCACCCCACCCAACCCACAAGCCCCATCCTCCTCATCCACCACACCCAACACACCCACCACACCCAACCCACAAACCAACCCACCCACCCCACCCAACCCACAAACCCTATCCTCCACATCCACCCCACCCAACGCACCCTCCCCACCCAACCCACAAACCAACCCACCCACCCCACCCAACCCACCCTCCCCACCCGACCCACAAGCCAACCCATCCACCCCACCCAACCCACCCACCCCACCCAACTCACAAGCCAACCCACCCTCCCCACCCAACCCATAAGCCAACCCACCCACCCCACCCAACCCACTCCACAACCCCCAAACCCCACACCACAACCCCCAAACACCACACCACAACCCCCAAACACCACACCACAACTCCTAAGCACCACACCACAACCCCCAAACACCACACCACAACCCCCAAACACCACACCACAACCCCCAAACACCACACCACAACCCCCAAACACCACACCACAACCCCCAAACACCACACCACAACCCCCGAACCCCACACCACAACTCCTAAACACCACACCACAACTCCTAAACACCACACCACAACCCCCAAACACCACACCACAACCCCCAAACACCACACCACAACTCCTAAACACCACACCACAACTCCTAAACACCACACCACAACCCCCAAACACCACACCACAACCCCCAAACACCACACCACAACCCCCAAACACCACACCACAACCCCCAAACATCACACCACAACCCCCGAACCCCACACCACAACCCCCAAACACCACACCACAACCCCCAAACACCACACCACAACCCCCAAACACCACACCACAACTCCTAAGCACCACACCACAACCCCCAAACACCACACCACAACCCCCAAACACCACACCACAACCCCCAAACACCACACCACAACCCCCGAACCCCACACCACAACTCCTAAACACCACACCACAACCCCCAAGCACCACACCACAACCCCCAAACCCCACACCACAACCCCCAAACACCACACCACAACCCCCAAACACCACACCACAACTCCTAAACACCACACCACAACCCCCGAACCCCACACCACAACTCCTAAACACCACACCACAACTCCTAAACACCACACCACAACTCCTAAACACCACACCACAACTCCTAAACACCACACCACAACCCCCAAACACAACACCACAACCCCCATACCCCACTCCACAACCCCCAAGCATCACTCCTCCACCCATACACACCCCCCCCACCACCACAGAGATCACCACCACTACCAGCTACAAGGTATCACATATTCAATTTGAAAAGGATTTAAAGTCCAAGGTTCCTTTCCACAGGTTCTCAAATAGCGGATGATGATAAAAAATTCAACCTTGACCGACTGGAATGCACGTGACTGTCTCGACGCGCAACTGTCTCACCCTCCGGCACCAGACTGCACTTACCCGATGACGTGTCTGGAAGTCTCCTCACCCGTGCAATTGTGTAATGCGGCAATGAAGCCATTACTGCTTCTGAGATTACTGGTTGCACGCTTTCCTTCCTTTTTGGGTGAAAAGATGGATTCATTTTTTCTTCCTATTGAAAAGATGAACATGTCTTTTCTTTTTTCTGTAGAAGAGATTGATATTTCATGTCCTTTTATCGAACGAAGAAATGGATAAGCTTCTTTCCTGTTCTTTAGACCGAGTATGAGTTGTCGATAAGGGTTATTCCCGTCACCTTCCAGCTTTCCCTGAGTGTCCCGATAACTATAGCGTAAAAATACTTATAGTAGTGATAGTCACTCGCACTATAGAGGCTCATCAAATGCTATACTTTCACTCCCAGTCATGTGTATGTGTATATTATTAGTTTAACGACTACGTGTACGTGCAGCTGTCCAAAGTAATGATGTCATATTACACAAAATGCTTCCGACATAAAAATTCATTAACAGAAAGCTGCCAACAACTACCACGCGTCTAATTCTTCTTGGCCATTGAGGAGTTCTTAAACCAGTTCATTAGTCCACGTATTAATTTCTGTTCGATTTATCACATGAAATTCGCTAGACCGAGACATCAGTACTTTGGGCAACTGTCAATTTCCAGCCACGAGTACTTTGGGCAACTGTCAATTTCCAGCCACAAGTACTTAGAGCAGCTCTCAATTTCCAGCCAGA
>NC_087175.1:18900892-18950892 GCF_035594125.1 Scylla paramamosain
TTTTTTTTTTTTTTTTTTTTTCTGCTGTTGAACTGAATCATCGTAAACTTAGGAAAGAGTAAATAAAAAATAAAAACTTGTAAACTATCGCTCGCATTCTTCTTTACAAACATATTTACTTTCCAATCATCATCACTATCATCATCATCATCATCATCATTCCAGCACCATCACAACCAACATTACCCCCTCAACACCACCACAATCACCACCACCACCACCACCATCATCATCATCACCACCACAATAACTATTATCATCATTATCATCAATAATTGCAATCGTCTTTATCCAATCACAATCATTTTTCAGCCAACAGAGGAAACACAAACACACACACACACACACACACACACACACACACACACACACACACACACACACACACACACCTTTCCCTGAGGCGGCTGCGGTCGACTGCGATGTGACTGGCCGAGAGAGAGAGAGAGAGAGAGAGAGAGAGAGAGAGAGAGAGAGAGAGAGAGAGAGAGAGAGAGAGAGAGAGAGAGAGAGAGAGAGAGCCCGGCTGACAGGAGCAGGGGGAGAGTGGGGGGGGACGGCGCTCTTCACCTTAACACACACTCCGCAGCTCTAACGCAATCAAGTCCTCATCGTGTCATTCCGCGGTAATTCACGAGTGTACATAGAGGCCGAGGCGTGAACGAGGCGATCTTGTGGTGGTGGTGGTGGTGGTGTTGGTGGCGGTGGTGGTGGTGGTGGTGGTGGTAATGCTTACTCACTAGGTTTAATGTATATTTTATTGGTCTGTTTACATATTTCTTTTCTTTATTTTGTACTCACTTCTTCGCTTGTATCTATATTTGTCTTTGTATTTACTTATTTGTTTATCTATCTTTCTATCTCACTGCCTGTCTATCTGTGTTACTGTCAATCCATCTACTTGTGTATTTATTATCTGTCTTTTTTTGTTTCTGTATCAGAGGGGCGCTGGCCGTTCAAAAAAGGCCCAGTTAGAGTGAGTACCAGTCCCTAAGGAGAGATCAAGAAGGATCACTCAAAATTGGAGGGTAAGTGTCTTAGAAACTCTATTTATCTTTAAATCTATCTACCTGTCTATCTCTTTATTCATCTGTGTATTTATCTATTTATGTATTTATTCATTCACGGACATATTCATCATTCTACTTATTTACTGTTTCAATTGTATTTTTTCCGTCATTATCTATTTGCATTCCTTCGCATATTTTTTTCCTTCATTGGTCTTTTCAATAATTAGTTTGTCTGACCAGAGGGTAGCGGCAGGTCATGCTAAGATGGAAGAAGTGGAGACTGTGCAAAAACAACATCATATGCAACCCTGGCTCTGTGTCTCTTTCCCCTTCCTATTCAACCTATATTAACATTTTCAAAACAGCCCTATCGATTTGAATTTTTCCTGTATATATTTTTGGGGTCAGAAAGCACAATTTACAAAGCCTTTTTCTCGGATTTTTCGTGTCCTTGTCCTCTTTCAGGCGTAGAAAAATAATAAAATATGTAGAACAATCAGAAATCACTGTCTTTTCCTCTAAGAAACTGCCGTGACTGAGGATCGAACTCGCAACCTTCCGTCTACGAACTGAGTAACCGAGTACTTTACCACTGAGCCACACGGTAAGGAAGGAAGGAAGGCGCTTGTTTGCTTGCTTGGGGAGGGGGAAAAATTACATCGTTGCAAACCTCACCAACTGTTTCATTAATATCTAAACTAAAAAAAAGATAATAATAATAATAATAATAATAAAGAGACGTAGAAGTAGAGGAGTTAAGAGAGTCAAGGAAGCATTACTAATTTCACCAGAAGTATAAAGGACTCAGTGACTTCTAACCTTCAAGGGGTATTAAGCAGTTTTTGTTCTCACTTTATTATATTTCCTTGTAGATACCCAAGCCTGAACCTGACTCCGTCTTACTTAAGTTACGAAAGTGGATGAAAAAAAATATAGGGAAAGAAGAGAATACCAAATGTCGGGTAATTGTAAAATAAAGATGAAAGAGAAATGAGTAAAAATATAAAGGGAAATGAGATGAAAATGGAGGAAAAGAAGAAAATATAGAATGTCAGTTAATCATAATATAAAGAGAAAAGTTACATGAAAGAAAATTAGTAAAATTATAATGCAAATGAGATGAAAAAAGAGGAAAAAGACTATCAGAAATCAATTAATCGTAAAATCAAAGAGGAAGAGAATAAATGGAGGAAAAGTGAGTAAAATTATAAGCAAAAGAAGATGACAAAAGAGGAAAAGAAGTGAGAATATCAAATGTCAGTTAATCGTAAAATCAAAGAGGAAGAGAATCAATGGAGAAAAAAAAAGAAAGAAATTATAAGTTAGCAAAAAAGAGTGATGGAGTAATTGAAGTAATTTATGACCTGCAGTTTCAATGTTCCTCGGTAAAAGTCCACCAGATTTTTAATGTGACAAGGAAATCAGCGAAGGGAAAAACAAATACACAAACAAAAGAAAATAAATAGATATATAAATAAATACAGGATATAAAAAGATCATATGTCATCCCCCTCCCCCCCAAAAAAATAGGAATAGAAGTAGTAGTAGGAGGGGCAGGAGAAGAAGAAAAGGAAGAGGAGGAGAAAGAGAAGGAGGAGCTACCCAAATAATACGTGCTAATGTAGACGGTATTACTTGTCATTCCGTCGTCTTACCTTTCACCAGCCTTTTTTTTTTTTTTTTATTTGGGAGTGACACTGGCCAAGGGCAACAAAAATCCAATAAAAAAAAAAAGCCCACTGAGATGCCAGTCCCAGACAAGAGTCCAAAGCGGTAGTCAAAATTTGAAGGATAAGTGTCTTGAAACCTCCCTCTTGAAGGAATTCAAGTCATAGGAAGGTGGAAATACAGAAGCAGACAAGGAGTTCCAGAGCTTACCTGAGAAAGGGATGAATGATCGAGTAATACTGGTTAACTCTTGCAACAGAGAAGTGGACAGAAAGGGGTGAGAGAAAGAAGAAAGTCTTGTGCAGTGAGGCCGCAGGAGGAGGGGAGGCATGCAGTTAGCAGGATCAGAAGAGCAGTTAGCACGAAAATAGCGGTAGAAGACAGCTAGAGATGCAACATTGCGGCCATGAAAGAGAGGCTGAAGACAATCAGTTACAGGAGAGGAGTTGATGAGATGGAAAGCTTTTGATTCCACCCTGTCTAGAAGAGAGGTATGAGTGGAACCCCCCCAGACATGTGAAGTATACTCCATACATGGACGGATAAGGCCCTTGTACAGAGGCTGTAGTGGAAATTATTACGGCTCTCAGAGGTGTCTTCTTGATTCTAGTGATAAAAGGATTTTGCATGGGTGATAGGCCAAACACTCATGAGAACACTACTAAATAACCCTTGTGCTAATTGAAAAGTAATTATGATGAGATAACTAAGTGTTTATGAATACAAGCCGGCCTCATTGGGTCTCAAGAGTTTAATATCACGTATTGGTAATCAAGATTCATTGTACCCATAATTAATAATAATCATATAATGTATTGTATTAATAAACAAAGTGTAATTATTTTGCCATCTAGCCTCCAGTCCATAGCCTTTCAGTGCAACTTCCATTGGTAACCATTGGTGTTGTGCCACTGAATAATATTAGTCACATGGTTTGCTGTATTAATGAGCTAAGTGTAATTACTTTGTCGTCTAGCTTCCATTGACTAATCTTTCAGTTTCTTTCGTTCAGATTCATTTCCCATTGTTCTTAGGTTGCTACTTTTTTTTTAATACCTAATCGCTCACAATCCCAATTCCCATTAAAATCAGCTCATTACATTTTTCCATAAATCTCCGCTCACTTCTCCACTTTGTCATAATTCTTCGCCCACTTCCATGTTGTTCCACAATCATCCGATCACAACAGTACATTTTCCTATAACCATTCACTCACTACACTTATAATTCTTCGCTCACCTCTACACTTTTCCACAATCACTCCCTCACTACGCTCTCCCTTCATTCTTCGCTCACCTCTACTCTGTTCCATAATTCTTCCCTCACAACACTTTCCCGTAAGTCTTCACTCACTTTTACAGTTCCACAATCATTCCCTCACTACGTATACTTTCCCATAATGCTCCGCTAATGTCTGCACCTCTCCAGTATCTTATCCTCCAAACTAATCTTATTTTCTCACTACACTTTCAAATAACACTTTAGTAGCTCACCGCCGCACATTCCTCCGCTCCTTCCCTCGCAACACGTTCCCACCATCACTCATTCACTCTACCTCGTAATAAAATGATACAGCACGAAGATTACATAGGTCTCCATCTATTTTGTCATTGCATTTTATTGTATACAGAGAGAGAGAGAGAGAGAGAGAGAGAGAGAGAGAGAGAGAGAGAGAGAGAGAGAGAGAGAGAGAGAGAGAGAGAGAGAGAGAGAGAGAGAGAGAGAGAGAGAGAGAGAGAGAGAGAGAGAGAGAGAGAGAGAGAGAGAGAGAGAGCTTGTTAATCTGTCAGTACAACCGTAAAAGCTCCCTTAAAAATCCCTGTGACTTCAACTTGAGTCTTCTGAAACAGAGAGAGAGAGAGAGAGAGAGAGAGAGAGAGAGAGAGAGAGAGAGAGAGAGAGAGAGAGAGAGAGAGAGAGAGAGAGTACAAGCTCATGCCTCACGTCCTTGTCTCATACAGCAATCTCACGAACCTTGGGGCTTGAGATATGATGAACTCCTGACCTTGATTTTCACTGAACCTGTCCCAGCGAGGAGCACTGCAGGGGAACATTTACTGTTGACAAGAGCAGTGCAACTTGTCCAATTTGTGTGCAGTGGCCCGTGCTCAGAAACGCTCTCCTCTCTCATCACTATTTTTCATGGCCAAAGAGGTAATTTGTTAGGACTTTTAAGAGTGTTTCTCCTGCTAATAAAGTAGAAGGCTAATTAATCTGTCAGTAAAACCGTAAAACTCCCTTAAAAATCCGTGTGACTTCAACTTCAGCCTTTTGAAAGTAGTGGAGGTGCGGCGCAGAAGTGCTTCAGAATGTGATGCAGTGTGTAGGTCTGACGCTGAGGAACCATCAGCACTCATTAAGCTTTCCCTCACACGTGCATTTACTCAAGTGAACACAGAAATCTGGATCAAAATGGAATACTTTATGGAAACCGTATTGCTTGTAAGGGGAAGAGGTTTTGGAAAATGGCAGAAGAAAATTAACGACGTGGAGAGGCTGCAAGCTTGGGTAGAAAATCTGATAAGCGCAAAGTAGAGGCTGACATAGGATGCGAAGAAACATGGGGATACGCCCGTCACCCCGGAGGGACAAGTGACGCAGGGAACGGGAGAGAAAGAATAGGTGGCTTACGAAGAGAGAGAGAAAGACGAGGAGTGAGAAAAAATTACTAAGAATTACTGTAGATGATAGCAATAATTTAATGTTGTTTGCTAATACAGTGAATGTATCTTTTCGCTAAGACATATTTCATGCAATCACTTTTGTTCCGTTCTTAATGATACACACTACTGACCTACACTATTCAAGCAGCAATTTCTATTTTTTTTTTTTTTTTTTCATCACATTCCCAATGCCTTCACTGTTGCACAGTTTTTACATGAATCACCTACGAGTTTTTAGACACCCATTCTTGGATTACAGTCTCGTAAATAATTTTGTAGCTCAGAAAAAAATAACCCTCATATTTTCTCTCAGCAGCAGCAGCAGTGGTAATAGCAGCAGCAGCAACAGCAGTAGTAGTAGTAGTAGTAGTAGTAGTAGTAGTAGTAGTAGTAGTAGTAGTAGTAGTAGTAGTAGTAGTAGTAGTAGTAGTAGTAGTAGTAGCAATATAAGTAGTAATGGTAGCAATAACAACAACAACAACAATAAAGGTATACAGCAAATGACATACGAGTGTAGTATCACCAGTGACACTAGCAGTAGAAGGAGAGTAATAGGAGTATGAACAGAAATAAAAAAGCGATAAGGAGGAGGAGAAATCACTAGATACCTTCTGTATCATTTCCAACATCTCGTGACTCGCAAGTTTCCGCTCCTCGTGGCAGTAATGAGAGCAATTGTAGTGGTGCCGGTAGCAAGAACACGGTGCAACATCTAGTTATAATAATAGTAATAGTAGTGATGCCGGTAAGAAAAACACGGTACTTCACTGCCCATTCCAAGAAGAGCACGGCGAACAGCAGCAAGATTGGTGCCTTAATAGCAGAAGATACCACCACCACCACCATCACCACCTCCACCACAACAACAACAACAACACCAACAACAATCTCTGGTAAACACAAGTAAACTCTGCAACTTCCTACCTGCGTATGCATTTCATCCTTCCTATGACTTGAACTCTTTCAGGAGAAGCGTTTCAAGACACTTATATTCGATTTTTTAAATGATCGCTTCTGATTCTTTGTGGACTGGCACCTCAATGGGCCTTTTTTTCTGTCCCACATACATAAAACAATAACAACAACAACAACAATTACTACTACTACTACTAATACTACTACTACTACTACTACTACTACTACACAAGCAGCAGCAACAATAACAACGAGAACATTAACTATAGCTGCTACTACAAACACCCTCCCCTCCCATTGTAATCCAGGGCGTTCTTTTAGCTCTGTTCGCTTCAATGACAAACAGGAAGTGAGTGAGGTAAAGTACGGCAGGAATCAATGAGACGATCTTGTGCCGAGATTTAAGGTTGGGCAACGGAGCCACTGATTAACAGACTCACACCGTCGGAATCATATCCCTATTATTTTTTAGCTTCCCAAGGCAGCACTAAATGAAACTACCATCCTTTACCTACCGCAGACACTCATATTTTTTTTCTTTTTTGCAGTGTATCTTTTGATCCTTACAGTCTTCTAAATAAGGAAATAACAATGTCGCATGATGAAAATTAAAATGCATGAAACAAGAAGGATTGCAGGAACACTATCATAAACTAACAAACATCCTGACACACCCCCTTATATTCATACGTACGTACACTCCTTTCTATTTCTACTGATTACAATAACACACCACTCAATCTTCCACCACCACCACCACCACTGTTACCACCATCACTACCACTACCAGCACTACACGTCAAGGTTACAAGATCAAGATCGCCAGGGAGAGAGAGAGACAAGAGGCAGTCATGACAACGGAGTGTCGAAGTTAATGGACAAAAAAATGCACTTTCCACTTTTCACGGAGCAGAGGAAACTTGCCACACTCTTGCATATCACGTAATAAGGTGTCATTTACACTGTTAGGTGTTTTCTCTTCTTTCCTCTTCTTGTCTTCCTTCTCTCTATCGTCAGCGGGAGCGTGCGCACTTGTCAAGCCACGGGAACTCCTGAACAACTGTGGCATTAGTAACGGTTGTGTTTTGCTGGCGTGTGTTGATGTTTTAGCTTGGTGCTTGTTGTGTGTTTGTTGTTTGAGTGGTGGTGGTGGTGGTGGTTATGTATGGATTATTCTACATTTGTTGCTGCTACTGATACTGCTAATACTGCTACTACTACTACTACTACTACTGCTGCTGCTGTTGCCACTACTACTGCTACTATTATCATTACTATCACTGTCAATGCCAAAATTACTAATACGACTGTTTTTGCCAGAATCACACACACACACACACACACACACACACACACACACACACACACACACAAGGTCACTCCCACGCACTGTCACTTGTTTCTCGTGTCACTGCCTCGTCTCAACCACGAACCTGATCTACTTTCCCGCCCTCTAAAAATCCCCATTCCCAACTCCACCCTTTCCCCCTTCCCTCCCGCCCCTACCCCCACCCCCTTCCCTCCCCCCATTTCATCTCCGCCAGGCAAATAAAAAAAATAATAATGGCAAAAGAGAAAAGGAAAATGAGATTGTAGAACGAAAACAAAACTCTCTTTCACCTTCACTTATACACAAAAAGAAAAATTGCATTGTAACATACGTACAAGCGTTTTCACGGCCACTTTACATAACTCAGCGTGCGTTCGACTTTTCAGGCGCATTTTTAACCCCAGAGTCTGTTGAGGTTTCGCTTAGTTTTGTGTGTAAGCGATGAGTGTGCATATATGTGTGTGTGTGTGTGTGTGTGTGTGTGTGTGTGTGTGTGTGTGTGTGTGTGTGTGTGTGTGTGTGTGTGTGTGTGTGTGTGTGTGTGTGTGTGTGTGTGTGTGTGTGTGTGTGTGTGTGTGTAAGTAGGAATGGAGAGATGAAAGGTGGAGAGGAAGGGGCTGTGGAGTGATGGAGAGATAGGAGGTGGAGATAAGAAGGATGGAGGTAAAAATGAAATAAAGGTGGAGTAAAGGAGAGACAAATGTGGAGAAGTGATGAGTTAGAGAAGCAAAGACGGAGGGATGGAGTTAAATTAAAGGCAGAGAGAGAGAGAGAGAGAGAGAGAGAGAGAGAGAGAGAGAGAGAGAGAGAGAGAGAGAGAGAGAGAGAGAGATTTGGAAAAGGGTAATGGAGGCAGGCAAAATGAGATTATGGAAGGAAGAGAAGTATAGAAAGAGACACAGTAGATGAACATGGTCAATGCTGAACAAAATAAAACAAGTCCCTTTAAAAAAAAAAAAAAGAAGAAGTATGCCCATTTGAAGGTGAATTCATGGTAAGGCATCGGAGAGAATACAAGAAGGATCAAATACCCAACACTACTTACGTAACATCAGATTCCGACCCAAAGTTAACCAATACAAGACGAGTTACCAGTAAACAAGAACAGTTAATAGTAAGAATCTACAATATACGTAGGCAAGAACACTTACCCCTCCCCCCCAAGTAACAAACAACAATAATATTCCTTAAGTAACACTGAATTACAACCCAGATTTGACTAACACAAGACACACCACCAAACAAGAACAGTTACAACTTACAACCTACAATTTACGTATGCAATAACAATATTCCTTATGTAACACTAGATTCCAACCCAAAGTTAACCAATTCAAGAAGAGTCACCACCAAACAAGAGCAGTTACAACACACAACCCATAATTTACGTATGCGAGCACAGTTAGCATAGATTACGTCCATTCTCCGGCCAATAAGAGCCACGGGAGCGTTGGAGGCGTCGTAGGGCCGCGGACGGAGGCGTAGAGAGCGTGGGAAGCGAGCTTGGGTGTCCTTGTGGGGCAAAAAGACGTGCTTATCATCACCAAGAGATCTCGTTGTACATCATGAACCAAACTCACACACGACACTTTCCTCGGTAACTCTGTGGTTTTGTGGCTTCGCATTAACTCTCCAGTTAGTTCAGCTTGTTTCGCGATTATGTCACCTTAGCGATCGTCTATCAGGTGTGTCTAGCAAACTAGACTCTCTCGCCTCGCCAACCTTTCTGGTGATGAGTCTGCGTTTGTTAGAAAAGTTAGAAAAAAACATTGTATTACTTTGCACTTATAAACTGAACATATGTTAAGATAAATTCACGATAAATTTAGACAAAATCATCAGTCTCTACGATTCTACTGCCGGAGAAATGCTACAACCTTGTTCTTTCATCTTTGCCAGTTCTCTGTTTATTCCAGGTCTTCCCAGTAGAACTTATTCTCTCTCTCTCTCTCTCTCTCTCTCTCTCTCTCTCTCTCTCTCTCTCTCTCTCTCTCTCTCTCTCTCTCTCTCTCTCTCTCTCTCTCTCTACCCATTTTTCTGTATATCTAATCTCTTTTTATTTATCTATCTACTTATTTAAATATCCATCTACCTACATATCTGTCTATCTATTTATAAAAACAAACATAATACAAATAAACAAGAAGGAACAGAAGATCTAAGAGAGGAGTGGCGGCACAAAAACAAGACAATACTCCCACACACACACAACGCAACACAAGACGGAGGATGAATGATAAATAAGAAGGAAAGGGCCAAAATCTAACCAGCTTCCACCCTCGGTTAATGAAATCACACACGCTGAGTCACTCCCGCTAATCCAAGAAGGCGAGACATTCTTCTAAAAGCGTGACGCGAATGATTTGGTGAATTCTTGCAATCTGTCATGAAGGGAAGCGGAGCGTTGAGTCAAAAGCAATCTCGGAATAGACTGGAAAAATAACACTTGGCTTGCGTCGCGGAAACCTTTGAGATTCCTGCGCCTCAAGAGTGTAAAAGAACTTTAGTTAGAAAATAATGCAAGGTGTCTTTATCCTCGCCTTTTATCAGCATCATCATTATCATCACTATTATCTCTATCAATGTCATCTCCATCAACGTCCAACAAGAATAATGACAGCTGCTGCTGCTGCCGAAGCTGTATCTTCTATTACTACTACTACTACTACTACTACTACTACTACTACTACTACTACTACTACTGTTACTACTACTAAAACAGCAACAAATTCTACCGCTACTACTATAACTACTACTGCTACTACTATTACTACTACTACTACTACTACTACTACTACTGTTACTACTGTTACTACTACTACTACTACTACTACCGCTACTACTACTACTACTACTACTACTACTACTATTACTACTATTATTACTACTACTACAGCTACTACTACTATTAATAATAATAATAATAATAATAATAATAATAATAATAATAATAATAATGACCATCAATACGATTTCATTCAGCGTTCTAATTTTCCCAAAGCTTTACAACTTCTTGCGGTTGTACATAAACGATCTCTTTAAAATGAAATATATTGACCATTGCAACGTTTATCTTCCTCTAAACGATGACGAAAGTGATATTGTCAGCTATAAAATATACGACACCAGCAAGAACGTGTCTCGCTCTGTCGTCACCTTACGTGCATTTCAGCGTCCAGGAGGTTTACGAGTGTGTCTTCCCTCTCCGGCCGTCAGTGACACTCCTTCCTGCAGCACCCACGCCTACTCGCCTCATACAATTACACTACAGTCTAAAGAAACATACTATTTCATCTTTTCATTCTTTGCTCTTCACTCTCTATGACTGTCACTCTCCACTTCCACCAACACCATTCTATCAGCTTCATTAACCGCCAAGGTCGTCAACGGGGATGCTGCCTGACTGTCCCATTCTCAATATCACGTATCTCGTTTATTTCCTTTAGAGAGACTCCAAGCTCTTTAGTTTTGTCAGCGATGAAAGCAATGGACTTCCAGCATCATCCTCGCCACTATTAAGAGTGTCCCCATCACCAAGAACCAAAGCCCCAGTTTCTCAGTGGAAGAGGAAGCGTTCACTCACAAACCTAACCGGCACCATATGATATCGCTGTTTCTGGGATCATATTTCAAACGCTGCATTTTTCACACCCATCAGAGAAAAGACAAGCTCTCCGTCACTCCCACGATAACAATGACAGAACGAAACTCTCTACCACAAGACTAATGGCGGGAGAAAAAAAAGTCGGCCACACTGCTTCCCCTGACATCGCCACTGTACTCATTCTTCTGTCTGTGCGATGTGACTCCAATCATTGCTCCAGTACTACTCATCCTCACCATCAGACTATAGACTGTCAAGGGCTGCCTCGCTTTCCCCTCAGTAGCGAGCACCACCATCACCACCACCACCACCACCACTAATAACAACAACAACAACAACAACAACAACAACAACACTGCTACCGCCACCGTCACCGCCGCGCCGCTATATAAGCCGCCGCGCCGCTATATAAGCCGCTATATAAGCCTGTCTCCGTCACCACCATTCACACTCCTGCACCAACATGGCTTGCAAGGTGGGTTGGCTTCCCACACTAACACACAGGGCCTGCCTCACACACACGCCACCTGCCTCACACGCCTCACTAACGCTCACTTCATTCCCACAGCTCCTCCTCGTCCTGGCCGCCCTCGTGGCCCTCTCCGCCGCCTCCTACGTGCCCCAGAACTCCTATGGAGCAGTAAGTACGAGTACACCAGCCTGCCTCATCCTTCCCTCGCCCTCACCACTCTCTCTTCCTGGGTCAACACTTGCCCTCAACACCTTTATTCCTCCCACAGGCGCCCGCCAACTATAACTTCAACTGGGCTGTCAACGACGCTCCTTCCGGCAACAATTACGGCCACCAGGAAGCCCGCGACGGAGACAACACGCAGGGATACTACTTCGTGCAGCTGCCCGACGGTCGCCTGCAGAAGGTCACCTACTCTGTGCAGGGCGACTCAGGCTTCCTGGCCGAGGTCACTTACGAGGGCGAGGCCCAGTACCCCCAGCAAGGATACGGTGCCCCCGCCAGGCACCCTACGCCGACCTATGGCACCCCGGCCCCGCGCTACGCCCGCTGAGTACACTTCCCTCCCTCCCGACGCCAGGACCCGCACCGCCTCCCCCTCACACTTTTCTGTATTTATTGACTCCCTCCGTGCATAACTTGCAATAAAGACAAGGCAAGCACTCAAGCCCTTTCTGTTCATCGACTCCCCAACACCTCCTCCTCGCCAAAGATACCCTTACACAGATATCCAAGAGTCTCATAAACAACAAAGTCTTGGTATCGAGCACTAAAGCCTCTTCCCTTTACTTCGCCTTCAACATTTCTGTGTCAGCCACTCGCCCCAGGCTCCTGGTGTTCTTCCTTTAGGTCCTAGAGAGCAAACACTTGAGAGATGGTCACTGCGGTCACAAGCATTGCGGTGCTTTGCTGGCTGGCCTGACACCCCCACCAAGTCCGTGTCACACACCACAATGGGTGACGGTCGCCCGCTTGCTGGGACTCGGGAGCGCAGCGGCCTGGTAGTCAGGATGGGTCACGGCAAGCCACACTGCCTCGTGGCACCAAACACTGCCTTGAATGGCGGTCATTGCCTCAGCACACCTTTAACCATAACCCTCCCTCCTTACAGTGTGCACTGATGTCTTCACTGCTGTGTGGTTAGCTGATCGCCGAGTTTGTTTGCCCTCTGGAGTTAAACTGTAATTTCCTTACCTCATATCTTATTTGTCGTGACACATTCCGGATTCTAAGGTTACATCTAGCACAAAAGTCACACATGTCAGTATTTGCTGGAGGAAAATACTTTATGCTCATAAATATATGAATTCTAGACTCGCAGTGTCTGCGCTACCCGCTGGCAGGTCACAGAATGTGGCCAGGGGCAAGACTGCCCAGCCAGGACGAGTCTGTGGAAGAGAGGATGACATCGCAGCCACGCCGTGTGGCGAGTGGTGCCACGAGTGGCGTGTTCGCGGAATGCATTTGTATAAAGGGAAACAGCAATGATGACTGCCAGAACTTCAAATAATATCATAAATATATTCATATACTCCATGCATAATTTCGCTTTTCCTTATGCATATAATAAAACACCTTTTGTATAGATGGCTTATAATCATCATTATCTGATGTTTCCTGTGTATGTACTCGTACAAGATAGCTGAAAAAATATTTATTAAGCAGGAAGGTCCAGTGTACCTCTGTGCCTTGATCGGCGCAGCGTGCCCAAGAACATCCCCTTACAGAATAAGGCACAGTGAGACCACATGAACCACACAGAGAACGAAAAATTAGCAAATTGTTTTAATAACATTTGCTACCTTGAAAAAAAAAAGCCTCAAAAAACATCATAAAATTGCCTTCACGTGTTGTCCAATGCATACAGACTCTCGTGGTGAGTTATTATGTCCTCAGCGGTCAGGTCCGAAACACTGGTGCCCGGTGTTGTGTCAGTGGCGGGGCGAAGTGTTGCCTGTGGCGCCAGACTGATTGATCTGATAACATTTCCAGGTGCGTCTCCTGCCTCTTATTCACACGATCATACCCTATTGCATTCCCATTCGTGAATTTGGTGTGGGGACACACGCTCACACTCTTGCCGCCCACATTCCATGGGGCGCCTTTCCTCTGAGACCTGACGCCAGCCTCAGGCCGCCTTGCCTATCACCACGCCTTGCCTATCACCAGGTGAAGGGCTGGTGTCCCTTCGGACACCAGCCCTGGCCACTGTGTTTCTTTGGTCACCACTACAAAAGTACAAGAAGCATTATATATATTTCACTACTACAGTCTTTCTTGATCTAGAATAATAGAATAACATCATTACCTTCGCTACTCTTGCTTTCACGATTATTGTACAGCTACAGCTTCTGGTCAGCGATTGCTACTCATCCTCACCATTAAAACGTTGAGTCAAGGGCTGCCTGGCTTTCCCCGTCAACAACGACCAAAGCGACCACCAGCAACACCACCACCGCCACGCCGCAATATAAGCCGCGCCGCCTCTCCCGTCACCACCATTCACACTCCTGCACCAACATGGCTTGCAAGGTGGGTTGGCTTCCCACACTAACACACACAGGGCCTGCCTCACACACACGCCACCTGCCTCACACGCCTCACTAACGCTCACCTCATTCCTCATACCCACAGCTCCTCCTCGTCCTGGCCGCCCTCGTGGCCCTCTCCGCCGCCTCCTACGTGCCCCAGGACTCCTATGGAGCAGTAAGTACACCAACCTGCCTCATCCTTCTCTCACCCTTACCGCCCTCTCTTCCTGGGTCAACACTTGCCCTCAACACCCTTATTCCTCCTCCCGCAGGCGCCCGCCAACTATAACTTCAACTGGGCTGTCAACGACGCTGCTTCCAGCAACAACTACGGCCACCAGGAAGCCCGCGACGGAGACAACACGCAGGGATACTACTTCGTGCAGCTGCCCGACGGTCGCCTGCAGAAGGTCACCTACTCTGTGCAGGGCAACTCAGGCTACCTGGCCGAGGTCACTTACGAGGGCGAGGCCCAGTACCCTCAGCGAGGATACGGGGTCCCCACCAGGCCCCCGACGCCGACCTACGGCACCCCAGGCCCGCGCTACGCCCGCTGAGCACACTTCCCTCCCTCCCGACAAAATGACCTGCAACACCCCCGCCTCACCCCATTCTGTATTTATAGACTCCCTCCGTGCATAACTTGCAATAAAGACAAGGCAAGCATTCCAACCCTTTTTATCCTCGTGCACTCTCCTCTTCCTGCTGCTGCTGGTGCTGCTGCTGCCAACCCTCTGGCAGCCGCCACCACCTTGACAGATCACCCAGCCAGCACTGCCTTGTTCCTCGTGACACCCAGTAACACACATCACGACGGCGTCACATCTTTCTGCAGGTGTTCTCACCAACCTGTGTCTAGGCATTCTCCCACACCCAGAGAGAGAGAGAGAGAGAGAGAGAGAGAGAGAGAGAGAGAGAGAGATTTGGAGAAGGGTAATGAAGGCAGACAAAATTAGATTATGGACGGAAGAGAAGTATAGAGAGACACAGTAGAAGAACATGGTCAATGCAGACCAAATAAAACAAGTCCCTAAAGTACTGTGATGACCTTAAAGTAACAACCTTAAAAGTAACAACCTTACTACCATAACTACCTCGGGTCACGGACAGTTTTCAGCAATGCATCATGAAATCATTACTGTCCATCATATTCGTACCTACTGAAACGTCCTCAGTTCGATATATTCCCTAAAGTTCCCATAGAAGTTTGATCTGAGGACAAGAAAGCTTCCAGGAACAGCCGCTGTAGAATGTCACCCGGTGTCTGCGTCGAACACCACAAAAAGAAACTCCAGTAAACTTAAACAAGAACCAATCCATGACTGTTCAGTGAAGACCCATCTCTACCCCAAGATTTGGCGGCACACGCATACAACAGTAAATTCTTGACGGAAATATCTTCTTCAGATAAGAAAAAAAAAAATAAATATTGCACTTAGACAAATAATTCAGAACATGAACATGAAATATTTGGAAAGGAGCAAATTTCTATACAATTTTTCTTTCTCTCCTTTACGTCCACTTTTCACAGTATATTTGGCATAGGACGGTGCCTCCTAACGAAGGACCTTGGTTGTAGCATTTGGGAACCGTTACCCTGAGCGGATGCCCTTCCTACCTTCGAACCGTGGCCAGGATTCAAACCCGTGCGCCTGAGGACCATTGGGCCTCTAAAGCGCGCAGTTCCACTGCACCAAGGCGGACCTAAATTTCCAATACAAATAAAAATAAAAACGATACATACAATAATTGCTACCAAACATATGATTCGCAAATTCAGAAAGTTTTTTTTTAAAAGGACAAGCGAAACAATCTTAACGAGTGCTAAATTTCATAAGGAAGCAACATCAATCAAGTTCAGTATTTGATGAATACCGGTGAATTTCTACTGAAGAAGGAGGAGGGACTTAAAGTTAATACCAAACTACTTAAAGCCCAATCAACACTGTGTGGTAGTTACGATTCGTTTTAAATTGGCTTCATCCTACGCGTCTCCAACAAACAATTAGAAAAAGTAATGGCAAACCTTTACAATTCCCAGCTTGACCTCACCTTGACCACCCCGTGGAGTTTTGATTAGTGTCAAAATCAAAAGGCACAGAAACCTTTGGAGTACAAAGAGGATTAACAAAAATATTTTTCAGTTGGAAAATAGATCTTATGACGAAAGATATGAAGAAACGTATTTACCTTTACTGAAATAAATGGTGGTATGACAGAAGCATTCGAAATATTCAAAAGATTTGACAGCGAGTCCATTGAATATTATTTTACACTCGATCAGTAAAGCATTACATGAAGACATAAATATCTTAATATTCTTGGTAAAGAAATTCATGTTCACCGAAGACGTCTTTATTCGGGCCGTTAACGTCTGGCATTCTCTTCCCTTAAAATGTTGTTGCAAAAATTTTAAATCACCTTATGTCATTGCGAAGTCTTTTTTTTTTCTGTTATTGCTTATATTCCAAAACTGCTTGTGTGCTTGCTTGAATGCCACTTCTAATATCAATGATTTGTTCCTATGAGGTTTTTTTTTTTTCACAACAGACTAACTTGCTGCATGGCATATCCCTCCTGATACTTACGTATTTGTTATGTTTTTTCTTAGATTTCTTGGTTTTCATATTTTTCATGGTGAAATCTGTCACAAATTAGCCTTTTTCAAATTTTTTAATCATTATTTAACTAAGAATATTAAAATGATGCAACGTCTCATAACAAAAAAGTAAAACAACCAAAAACCTAAAAAAAAAAAAGCCTAACAACTATGGAGCAATAAACTAAACTAAATATTGACCAATATATCAAATAACACGTCCTCCTCAGTAGCACAAATTATATAATGAAACTAGCCTTTTTTCTCCTGGTGACGAAGGCAGAGTGAAATAGCACAGGGTCAAAGGCTGCCTGGCTTTCCCCGTCAACAACGATCAAAGCAACCACCACCAACACCACTACCGACATGCCGCTATATAAGCCGCGCGGCCTCTCTCCGTCACCACCATTCACACTCCTGCACCAACATGGCTTGCAAGGTGGGTTGGCTTCCCACACTAACACACACAGGGCCTGCCTCACACACACGCCACCTGCCTCACACGCCTCACTAACGCTCACCTCATTCCTCATACCCACAGCTCCTCCTCGTCCTGGCCGCCCTCGTGGCCCTCTCCGCCGCCTCCTACGTGCCCCAGGACTCCTATGGAGCAGTAAGTACACCAACCTGCCTCATCCTTCTCTCACCCTTACCACCCTCTCTTCCTGGGTCAACACTTGCCCTCAACATCCTTACTCCTACTCCCGCAGGCGCCCGCCAACTATAACTTCAACTGGGCTGTCAACGACGCTGCTTCCAGCAACAACTACGGCCACCAGGAAGCCCGCGACGGAGACAACACGCAGGGATACTACTTCGTGCAGCTGCCCGACGGTCGCCTGCAGAAGGTCACCTACTCTGTGCAGGGCAATTCAGGCTACCTGGCCGAGGTCACTTACGAGGGCGAGGCCCAGTACCCTCAGCGAGGATACGGGGTCCCCACCAGGCCCCCGACGCCGACCTACGGCACCCCAGGCCCGAGCTACGCCCGCTGAGCACACTTCCCTCCCTCCCGACGCCAGGACCCTCACCTCGCCCCCCTCACCCCATTCTGTATTTATTATCTCTCTCCGTGCATAACTTGCAATAAAGACAAGGCAAGCATTCTCGTTGTTGACTCCCTTCTGCTGCTGATAACACTGGCCGCAGGCATTAGCACTTCCTTATCCGCCTCGGCAGTTCACCAAGCAAGTATGTCTTTTTTTTTTTTTCATGTAAGAGGACGCTGGCTAAGGGCAACAAAAATCCAATTTAAAAAAAAGCCCACTGAGATGCCGGTCCACGAATACGGTCCGAAACAGTAGTCAAAAAAAAGTGAAGAATAAGTGTCTTGAAACCTCCCTCTTGAAGGAGTTCAGGTCATAGGAAATAGAAATACAGAAGCAGGCAGGGAGTTCCAGAGTTTACCAGAGAAAGGAATGAATGACTGAGAATACTGGTTAACTCTTGCATTAGAGAGGTGGACAGAATAGGGTTGAGAGAAAGAAGAGTCTTGTGCAGCGAGGCCGCGGGAGGAGAGGAGGCATGCAGCTAGCAAGATCAGAAGAGCAGTTAACATGAAAATGGATAAGTCCCCTGTACAGAGTTAACAGCTTGGGGGTGGTGAGAAAAACTGGCGGAGACGTCTCAGAACATATAACTTTATAGAAGCTGTTTTAGCTAGAGATGAGATGTGAAGTTTCCAGTTTAGATTATAAGAAAAGGACAAACAGAGGATGTTCATTCCAAAGTGACAGTTTGTAACGCGCTTTATGGAGGCGACTTTGATATTCTATCTTGTTACTGAGGCTGCAAATTATTTCACCTCACACAGCAGTTTCCTGTGACAAAGCCACGGGCAAGGGCGTTGCTTACTTAACAGAAAACCTGCAACTGTGTTTCAAGCAGACGAACATATTCCCTTTGATGTGTGCTCAATGAAATGTTCTGTGCTGCATTCATTTTTCTAGTTGTTAACAAGCTGAGGGCTAGAAACGCTTCAACAGCAAGTGCTGAGGTTTCCCGGTCAATCGACACCATGTCAAAAAAAGTAAGTAAAACTGAACATGGAGAAGTGATTTACCATTCAGTGGAGACACATCGTCCAGTCTTCACACCAGCTGCTGCATCACACCATAACTATCGACAAACATGAGGAGGGTGTCAGGGCAATCTGTTGATCAGATGAACTGGAGATGTATGTCAAGAGGAAAAATTATGAGGACATAAACGTCCCAAGAGTCTCAGACAAGACCACAACACCAGCCAGGCAGCTCGGAGTGCTCCTACAACTATACTTGTCCTCAGCTGAGCCGCGTCAGGTGCCAGTCGCCGCTCATCCACGGAGACCCAGTGCCACCAAAGATCCAAATCTACACTGCATCTGTGAATTCCCATCAACACTTGAGGATATGAAGAAAAAGCAACACCTATGGGTAGAATACGCAAAATAAAAAAGAATACAAAACATGACATACAGTGTGTTAGAGGATACAGAACCACTTCGGTAAAACACCCACCAACATTTGTTTAGGATAGTAAACATTTATCGCAAACTGAATCGAGTAACTCAGAATGTTAAGATGCTGTTTTGGGATGTGATGATTTTTTTCATACAATAAAACATCATCAAAACTCCACATGAAATCATTCTTTCCGGATGTGTTTTTCACTAAGTGAAATTGGATGAAATGAACCCGACACTAGCGTAAGACAACACTGACGTAAGACGCAACAGAGAAAGGAAGAGCACGATGCCAGATTGGATTGCAAAACGTTTTTTTTTTTTTTTTTTTTTTTTTTTCTTGTATCTAGGTCTTATGGCGCCTGCAAATTCATCCCTGGAGTCTTGGGTGGTCGGTTCCTGCCTGCGGTGACAGAGCCAGACTTTTCACGTGACGCCTTGAAGGAGCTCCTGCCGTTCCCTATCACTCCCTGCTACACTTGCACCTAGACAGGATTGGCGTCAGCACGGGGGTAATCCTGAGAGACTCAAGGCTCGTCGAAAGTTACTAGCCTTCGACGTTACTTGAAGTCAGTTTATTTTGTTCGCCACATCCACACGCTCACCACTGAACCATAGCCTTGCTGTCAACGTAATGGATTCCATTTCTAACAAGCAATGAGCACAGAAAGGATTTAATATGTGTCAACTTATCTTATCCCTCAGACGAAGATCAAAGTGTCAGCCTGGCGTTGTGTGGCAGACGTTCACCGTGCCAGCTTCTTCAGCGTTACCTGCGCATGCGAGGTCCATTACACCCTTTGACCTCACCAACTCTCAAGTTCCAGAAACGAAAACAACTACAGTGGTTCCTAGATTAGATTAAGAAACTTAGTTTAGGATTGGTTAATAACACCATCGCCAAATGAAGGACGGTGGAGCGTCTCTGTTAGTTTAATATTCAAAATTTCTATAATCTCCAACATTCGAGAAAATAACTGTTGCATTTCTTTATCTGGTTATGCCGTTGTGTTATGTTTTAAAACACAAATGAGCAAAGCGCACGGTTGTCCGTGTGGATGCAATCATTCAATATTCTCTATCGTAAAGAGACACAAACAGGAAGGACGATGAACGAAATCAGACATGATGGTCGACTATACGGCAAACCAAAAAAACAATGGTGGTTGCCTCATCTCACACTACACAAACTGCGTGGATGGCATGGTCAGCTGACAAGAGTCCAATGAAACGACCCACTTGCTGGTGTTTCGTTGACCCACTTTCAACTCTTCAAAGAAACACAGGGAACTGACAGAGGAGCTAAACTACAAGCAGGTGCAGGCATGCGAGGCACGTACACTGAGAGGAACCACACTAGCTGTGCTACCCTGGCAAGACGCCCCATGCCAGCGTGACGCGGTGCTGGCCGCCACTGCCCATTCCAAGGAGCGCTTCTTACTGCACACCAATCATAGAGAATGGTTGTGGTGGTGGTGGTGGTGGTAGTGCTGATGGTGGTGGTGGTGGTGGTGGTGGTGGTGGTGGTGGTGGTGGTGGTGGTGGTGGTGGTGGTGGTGGTGGTGGTGGTGGCGGTTGTGGTGGTGGCAGTGGTAGTGTTGGAGAGAGTGATGGTGATGACCAGCCTTTCTGAAATCCATACCTATGTAAGCAAACCAATTCTTTGTCACCTTCTGACCAAGAGAGATGAATGTCAAGGCCTGAAGTCTTTCCCCACCAGCAGCGACCACCGCCACCGTCACCGCCGCGCCGCTATATAAGCCGCGCTGCCTCTCTCCGTCACCACCATTCACACTCCTGCACCAACATGGCTTGTAAGGTGGGTTGGATTCCCACACTAACACACACAGGGCCTGCCTCACACACGCGCCAGTTGTCTCACACGCCTCACTAACGCTCACCTCATTCCTCATACCCGCAGCTCATCCTCGTCCTGGCAGCCCTCGTGGCCCTCTCCGCCGCTTCCTACGTGCCCCAGGACTCCTATGGAGCAGTAAGTACACCAGCCTACCTCATCCTCGCTCTCACCACCCTCTCTTCCTGGGCCAACACTTGCCCTCAACATCCTTACTCCTACTCCCGCAGGCGCCCGCCAACTATAACTTCAACTGGGCTGTCAACGACGCTGCTTCCAGCAACAACTACGGCCACCAGGAAGCCCGCGACGGAGACAACACGCAGGGATACTACTTCGTGCAGCTGCCCGACGGTCGCCTGCAGAAGGTCACCTACTCTGTGCAGGGCAATTCAGGCTACCTGGCCGAGGTCACTTACGAGGGCGAGGCCCAGTACCCTCAGCGAGGATACGGGGTCCCCACCAGGCCCCCGACGCCGACCTACGGCACCCCAGGCCCGAGCTACGCCCGCTGAGCACACTTCCCTCCCTCCCGACGCCAGGACCCTCACCTCGCCCCCCTCACCCCATTCTGTATTTATTATCTCTCTCCGTGCATAACTTGCAATAAAGACAAGGCAAGCATTCTCGTTGTTGACTCCCTTCTGCTGCTGACAACACTGGCCGCAGGCACTAGTGACTAGCACTTCCTTATCCGCCTCGGCAGTTCACCAAGCAAGTATGTCTTTTTTTTTTTTTTTTTATGTAAGAGGACGCTGGCTAAGGGCAACAAAAATCCAATTAAAAAAAATAGCCCATTGAGATGCCGGTCCCCGAATACGGTCCGAAACAGTAGTCAAAAAAAAGTGAAGAATAAGTGTCTTGAAACCTCCCTCTTGAAGGAGTTCAGGTCATAGGAAATAGAAATACAGAAGCAGGCAGGGAGTTCCAGAGTTTACCAGAGAAAGGAATGAATGACTGAGAATACTGGTTAACTCTTGCATTAGAGAGGTGGACAGAATAGGGTTGAGAGAAAGAAGAGTCTTGTGCAGCGAGGCCGCGGGAGGAGAGGAGGCATGCAGCTAGCAAGATCAGAAGAGCAGTTAACATGAAAATGGATAAGTCCCCTGTACAGAGTTAACAGCTTGGGGGTGGTGAGAAAAACTGGCGGAGACGTTTCAGAACATATAACTTTATAGAAGCTGTTTTAGCTAGAGATGAGATGTGAAGTTTCCAGTTTAGATTATAAGAAAAGGACAAACAGAGGATGTTCATTCCAAAGTGACAGTTTGTAACGCGCTTTATGGAGGCGACTTTGATATTCTATCTTGTTACTGAGGCTGCAAATTATTTCACCTCACACAGCAGTTTCCTGTGACAAAGCCACGGGCAAGGGCGTTGCTTACTTAACAGAAAACCTGCAACTGTGTTTCAAGCACACGAACATTTTCCCTTTAATGTGTGCTCAATGAAATGTTCTGTGCTGGATTCATTTTTTTTTTTTTCTTAAGATGTTAACAAGCTGAGGGCTAGAAACGTTTCAAAAGCAAGTGCTGAGGTTTCCGGTTCAATCGTCACCCCCGACACCATGTCAAAAAAAATAAGTAAATCTGAACATGGAGAAGTCATTTACTGTTCAGTGGAGACACATCGTCCAGTCTTCACACCAGCTGCTGCATCACACCATAACTATCGACAAACATGAGGAGGGTGTCAGGGCAATCTGTTGATCAGATGAACTGGAGATGTATGTCAAGAGGAAAAATTATGAGGACATAAACGTCCCAAGAGTCTCAGACAAGACCACAACACCAGCCAGGCAGCTCGGAGTGCTCCTACAACTATACTTGTCCTCAGCTGAGCCGCGTCAGGTGCCAGTCGCCGCTCATCCACGGAGACCCAGTGCCACCAAAGATCCAAATCTACACTGCATCTGTGAATTCCCATCAACACTTGAGGATATGAAGAAAAAGCAACACCTATGGGTAGAATACGCAAAATAAAAAAAATAAAAAAGAATACAAAACATGACATACAGTATGTTAGAGGATACAGAACCACTTCGGTAAAACACCCACCAACATTTGTTTAGGAAAGTAAACATTTATCGCAAACTAAATCCAGTAACTCAGAATGTCAAGATGCTACGTTTATGAGATGTGATGATTTTATCCATACAATAAAACATCATCAAAACTCCACATGAAATCATTCTTTCCGGATGTGTTTTTCACTAAGTGAAATTGGATGAAATGAACCCGACACTAGCGTAAGACAACACTGACGTAAGACGCAACAGAGAAAGGAAGAGCACGATGCCAGATTGGATTGCAAAACGTTTTTTTTTTTTTTTCTTTTTTTTTTTTTGCATCTAGGTTTTATGGCGCCTGCAAATTCATCCCTGGAGTCTTGGGTGGTCGGTTCCTGCCTGCGGTGGCAGAGCCAGACTTTTCACGTGACGCCTTGAAGGAGCTCCTGCCGTTCCCTATCACTCCCTGCTACACTTGCACCTAGAC
Organism: Scylla paramamosain; assembly: GCF_035594125.1. Taxonomy (NCBI): domain Eukaryota; kingdom Metazoa; phylum Arthropoda; class Malacostraca; order Decapoda; family Portunidae; genus Scylla; species Scylla paramamosain. The sequence goes on from NC_087175.1 coordinate 18,924,478, forward strand.
AGGATTGGCGTCAGCACGGGGGTAATCCTGAGAGACTCAAGGCTCGTCGAAAGTTACTAGCCTTCGACGTTACTTGAAGTCAGTTTATTTTGTTCGCCACATCCACACGCTCACCACTGAACCATAGCCTTGCTGTCAACGTAATGGATTCCATTTCTAACAAGCAATGAGCACAGAAAGGATTTAATATGTGTCAACTTATCTTATCCCTCAGACGAAGATCAAAGTGTCAGCCTGGCGTTGTGTGGCAGACGTTCACCGTGCCAGCTTCTTCAGCGTTACCTGCGCATGCGAGGTCCATTACACCCTTTGACCTCACCAACTCTCAAGTTCCAGAAACGAAAACAACTACAGTGGTTCCTAGATTAGATTAAGGAGCTTAGCTTAGTTTAGGATTGGTTAACAGCACGATCGCCAAATGAAAGATGGTGAAGCGTCTCTGTTAGTTTAATATTCAAAATTTCTAAAATCTCCCACATTCGAGAATATAACTGTTGCATTTCTTTATCTGGTTATGCCGTTGTGTTATGTTTTAAAACACAAATGAGCAAAGCGCACGGTTGTCCGTGTGGATGCAATCATTCAATATTCTCTATCGTAAAGAGACACAAACAGGAAGGACGATGAACGAAATCAGACATGATGGTCGACTATACGGCAAACCAAAAAAACAATGGTGGTTGCCTCATCTCACACTACACAAACTGCGTGGATGGCATGGTCAGCTGACAAGAGTCCAATGAAACGACCCACTTGCTGGTGTTTCGTTGACCCACTCTCAACTCTTTAAAGAAACACAGGGAACTGACAGAGGAGCTAAACTACAAACAGGTGCAGGCATGCGAGGCACGTACACTGAGAGGAACCACACTAGCTGTGCTACCCTGGCAAGACGCCCCATGCCAGCGTGACGCGGTGCTGGCCGCCACTACCAATTCCACGGAGGTCCTCTTACTGCACGCCAATCATAGTGGCAGTGGTGGTGGTGGTGGTGGTGGTGGTGGTGACGGTGAAACATAAGAACATAAGAACATAAGAAATAAGGGAAGATGCAAGAAGCGACCAGGCTTACACGTGGCAGTCGCTGTATGAAACACACCTACCTATTTCCATCTGTTATCCCCATCCATAAAGTTGTCTAATCTTCTCTTGAAGCTCTCTAGTGTCCTAGCACTAACTACATGATTACTGAGTCTGTTCCACTCATCTACCACTCTATTTGAGAACCAATTTTTTCCTATCTCCTTCCTAAACCTAAATTTTTCAAGCTTGAACCAGTTATTTCTTGTTCTACCGTGGTTGCTGATCCTAAGAATTTTGCTTACATCTCCCTTGTTATAACCCTTATACCACTTAAAGACTTCTATCAGGTCCCCTCTTAACCTACGTCTCTCTAGAGAGTGTAAATTTAACAGCTTCAACCTCGCCTCGTAAGGAATACTCCTCATCCCCTGTATCCTTTTATTCATTCTCCTCTGTACTGATTCTAATAGACCTATATCTTTCCTGTAATGTGGGGACCAGAACTGCACAGCGTAGTCTAGATGAGGTCTGACCAGCGCCAAGTATAACTTTAATATTACTTCCGGCCTTCTACTTTTAACACTCCTAAAAATGAATCCTAGTACCCTATTTGCTTTGTTTCTGGCTTCTATGCATTGTTTCCCTAGACGGAGTTCAGAGCTAACTATAACTCCTAAATCTTTCTCGTACCCTGTACCTACCAGAGTTTGGTTGTTTAATGTGTACCTATTGTGTACCTATTGCACTTTGCATTTATTGATATTAAATTGCATTTGCCATCTATCCGTCCATTCATTCATTCTATCTAAGTCTGCCTGCAAGGCGATGGCATCCGATTCTGACCTAATTAATCTACCTATCTTTGTGTCATCCGCAAATTTACTAACTATTCCACTATCCAAGTCATTGATATATATTAGAAATAGCAATGGGCCTAATACTGATCCCTGTGGCACCCCACTAATTACATGACCCCACTCGGATTTCGAGCCGTTTATTACCACTCTCTGTCGCCTGTTACCAAGCCATGACCCTATCCAGCCTAACACCTTCCCATCTATCCTGTGTGCCCTAACCTTTCTCAGGAGCCTTTGATGGGGTACCTAGTCAAATGCTTTACTAAAGTCCAGACATAAGATATCATAACTATCACCATTATCTACTGCCTCGAACACCTTACTGTAAAAACTTAACAAGTTTGTCAGGCAAGACTTCCCCTTCGTGAAGCCATGCTGTGACTGATTTATCAAGTTATGTTTGTCTAAATGTTCCCTAATGTTCCTCGCTATTATTGACTCTAACATTTTACCTACAACTGAAGTTAAGCTGACAGGTCTATAATTAGACGCTAAAGTTTTATCTCCTTTCTTAAAGATGGGTACTACATTAGCCTGCCTCCACATTACTGGTACCTCACCCGACTCCAGTGATTTCCTAAAGACAGAAACTAACGGCTCACTAATAATCTCTTTACATTCCTTAAGTACTCTGGGATATATTTCATCAGGTCCTAGTGACGAACTTTTTTAGCCTATCTATCTCCTGTTCCACTATCTCCCTAGTTATGGAAATATCTGTCAGCTTCTCAATCTCATCTGCTCTAAATATCTGTTCACTATCTGGCATATCCTGCATGTTTTCCTGGGTGAAGACAGTTAAAAAATAATCATTCAGAAGTTTACTAATCCCCTCCCCAGAGGTGAAGGTGGTGGTGGTGGTGGTGGTGGTGGTGTTGGGGGGAGTGATGGTGATGACCAGCCATTCTGAAATCCATACCTATGTAAGCAAACCAATTCTTTGTCACCTTCTGACCAAGAGAGATGAATGTCAAGGCCTGAAGTCTTTCCCCGCCAGCAGCGACCACCGCCACCGTCACCGCCGCGCCGCTATATAAGCCGCACCTTCACACTCCGTCACCACCATTCACATTCCTGCACCAACATGGCTTGCAAGGTGGGTTGGCTTCCCACACTAACACACACAGGGCCTGCCTCACACACGCGCCACCTGCCTCACACGCCGCACTAACGCTCACCTCATTCCTCACACCCACAGCTCCTCCTCGTCCTGGCAGCCCTCGTGGCACTCTCCACCGCTTCCTACGTGCCCCAGGACTCCTATGGAGCAGTAAGTACACCAGCCTGCCTCATCCTCGCTCTCACCACCATCTCTTCCTGGGCCAACACTTGCCCTCAACACCCTTACTCCTACTCCCGCAGGCGCCCGCCAACTATGACTTCAACTGGGCTGTCAACGACGCTGCTTCCAGCAACAACTACGGCCACCAGGAAGCCCGCAACGGAGACAACACGCAGGGATACTACTTCGTGCAGCTGCCCGACGGTCGCCTGCAGAAGGTCACCTACTCTGTGCAGGGCAACTCAGGCTTCCTGGCCGAGGTCACTTACGAGGGCGAGGCCCAGTACCCCCAGCAAGGATACGGGGTCCCCACCAGGCCCCCGACTCCGACCTACGGCACCCCAGGCCCGAGCTACGCCCGCTGAGCACACTTCCCTCCCTCCCGACGCCAGGACCCTCACCTCGCCCCCCTCACCCCATTCTGTATTTATTATCTCTCTCCGTGCATAACTTGCAATAAAGACAAGGCAAGCATTCTCGTTGTTGACTCCCTTCTGCTGCTGACAACACTGGCCGCAGGCACTAGCACTTCCTTATCCGCCTCGGCAGTTCACCAAGCAAGTATGTCTTTTTTTTTTATATGTAGGAGGACGCTGGCTAAGGGCAACAAAAATCCAATTAAAAAAAAATTTAAAAAGTCCACTGAGATGCCGATCCCCGAATACGGTCCGAAGCGGTATTCAAAAGTAGAAGAATAAGTGTCTTCAAACCTCCCTCTTGATGGAGTTCAAGTCATAGGAAGGTGAAAATGCAGAAGCAGGCAGGGAGTCCCAGAGTTTACCAGAGAAAAGAATGAATGCCTGAGAATACTGGTTAACTCTTGCATTAGAGAGGTGGACAGAATAGGGGTGAGAGAAAAAAGAAAGTCTTGTGCAGCGAGGCCGCGGGAGGAGAGGAGGCATGCAGCTAGCAAGATTAGAAGAGCAGTTAACATGAAAATGGATAAGCCCCCTGCACAGAGTTAACAGCTTGGGGGTGGTGAGAAAAACTGGCGGAGAACATATAACTTCATAGAAGCTGTTTTAGCTAGAGATGAGATGTGAAGTTTCCAGTTTAGATTATAAGAAAAGGACAAACAGAGGATGTTCATTCCAAAGTGACAGTTTATAACGCGCTTTATGGAGGCGACTTTGATATTCTATCTTGTTACTGAGGCTGCAAATTATTTCACCTCACACAGCAGTTTTCTGTGACAAAGCCACGGGCAAGGGCAACTATGCAACTATGTTTCAAGCAGACGAAAATTTTCCCTTTGATGTGTGCTCAATGAAAGGTTCTGTGCTGCATTCATTTTTCTAGTTGTTAACAAGCTTAGGGCTAGAAACGCTTCAACAGCAAGTGCTGAGGTTTCCGGGTCAATCGTCGCCCCCGACGCCATGTCAAAAAAAAGTAAGTAAAACTGAACATGGAGAAGTGATTTACCATTCAGTGGAGACACATCGTCCAGTCTTCACACCAGCTGCTGCATCACACCATAACTATCGACAAACATGAGGAGGGTGTCAGGGCAATCTGTTGATCAGATGAACTGGAGATGTATGTCAAGAGGAAAAATTATGAGGACATAAACGTCCCAAGAGTCTCAGACAAGACCACAACACCAGCCAGGCAGCTCGGAGTGCTCCTACAACTATACTTGTCCTCAGCTGAGCCGCGTCAGGTGCCAGTCGCCGCTCATCCACGGAGACCCAGTGCCACCAAAGATCCAAATCTACACTGCATCTGTGAATTCCCATCAACACTTGAGGATATGAAGAAAAAGCAACACCTATGGGTAGAATACGCAAAATAAAAAAAATAAAAAAGAATACAAAACATGACATACAGTATGTTAAAGGATACAGAACCACTTCGGTAAAACACCCACCAACATTTGTTTAGGATAGTAAACATTTATCGCAAACTGAATCGAGTAACTCAGAATGTTAAGATGCTATGTTTTGGGATGTGATGATTTTTTTCATACAATAAAACATCATCAAAACTCCACATGAAATCATTCTTTCCGGATGTGTTTTTCACTAAGTGAAATTGGATGAAATGAACCCGACACTAGCGTAAGACAACACTGACGTAAGACACAACAGAGAAAGGAAGAGCACGATGCCAGATTGAATCGAAAAACGTTTTTTTTTTTTTTTTTTTTTGTATCTAGGTCTTATGGCGCCTGCAAATTCACCCTAGAGTCTTGGGTGGTCGGTTCCTGCCTGCGGTGGCAGAGCCAGACTTTTCACGTGACGCGGTGGTAGTAGTGACGGTTTTAGTGGTGGTGGTGGGGGGAATGGTGGTGATGACCAGCCTTTCTGAAATCCATACCTATGACCAAGAGAGATGAATGTCAAGGCCTGAAGTCTCTCCCCGCCAGCAGCGACCACCGCCACCGTCACCGCCGCGCGGCTATACGAGTATAAGCCGCGCTGCCTCTCTCCGTCACCACCATTCACACTCCAGCACCAACATGGCATGCAAGGTGGGCTGGCTCCCAACACTAACACACACAGGGCCTGCCTCACACACACTCCACCTGCCTCACACGCCTCACTAACTCTCACCTCATTCCTCACATCCACAGCTCCTCCTCGTCCTGGCCGCCTTCCTGGCCCTCTCCGCCGCCTCCTACGTGCCCCAGGACTCCTATAGAGCGGTAGGTACACCATCCTACCTCATCCTTCCCTTGCCCTCACCACCCTCTCTTCCTGGGCCAACACTTTCCCTCAACACCCTTACTCCTCCTCCCACAGGCGCCCGCCAACTATAACTTCAACTGGGCCGTCAACGACGCTGCTTCCAGCAACAACTACGGCCACCAGGAAGCCCGCGACGGAGACAACACGCAGGGATACTACTTCGTGCAGCTGCCCGACGGTCGCCTGCAGAAGGTCACCTACTCTGTGCAGGGCAACTCAGGTTTCCTGGCCGAGGTCACTTATGAGGGCGAGGCCCAGTACCCGCAGCAAGGATATGGCGCCCCCACCAGGCACCCGACGCCAACCTACGGCACCCCGTCCCCGAGCTACGCCCGCTGAGCACACTTCCCTCCCTCCCGACAAAATGACCTGCAACCCCCCCGCCTCACCCCATTCTGTATTTATAGACTCCCTCCGTGCATAACTTGCAATAAAGACAAGGCAAGCATTCCAACCCTTTTTATCCTCACGCACTCTCCTCTTCCTGCTGCTGCTGGTGCTGCTGCTGCCAACCCTCTGGCAGCCGCCACCACCTTGACAGATCACCCAGCCAGCACTGCCTTGTTCCTCGTGACACCCAGTAACACACATCACGACGGCGTCACATCTTTCTGCAGGTGTTCTCACTAACCTGTGTCTAGGCATTCTCCCACACCCAAAGAGAGAGAGAGAGAGAGAGAGAGAGAGAGAGAGAGAGAGAGAGAGAGAGAGAGAGAGAGAGAGAGAGAGAGAGAGAGAGAGAGAGAGAGAGAGAGAGAGAGAGGAACTAACCATCCGAATAAAGTAATGTGATGACCTTAAAGTAACAACCTTACTACCATAACTGCATCTTGGTCACACTTGAGCACAAAAACATGGCACTCAGAGTCCGTTTCGACAGTCACAGGTCACTCATCTAAAACATTACACATGATCCAAGATTTAGCCAAGGCATTCTTCTTCTCTTTACATCAGATTCCACCTCAGTCAGACCTGCCGGCAGGGAAGGTGCTGCTTGCCTGCCTCGGCTCACGGACAATCTGTAGCAATGCATCATGCAATCAATACCGTCCATCATATTCTTACCTATTGGAACGTCCTCAGTTCGATATATTCCCTAAAGTTCCCACAGAAGTTTGATCTGAAGACAAGGAAGGTTCCAGGAACATGTGGCGTGATGTTTCGCCTGCCCCCTACATTCTATTCTCCGGTCCCCTGATACTTGACCCCAAACCTCTAGCCGCCCTACTTATCACCGCGTGGGAGTGAGGTCAACCCTCATCCCTTTGTCTCTCGGACGCCAGCCCCAGTCGTGACCTGAGCCGGCCCAGCAACCACCCTAATATCATCAGTAGTCCTCGTCCGCCCAGCCTCGCTGGCGGACTTGCTGCTCCTGGAGACTCACCTTATTTATATTGTACAGTTTATTTATATCAATATACGGCAGCAGTGCTTTACAACTGTATTTCTTTGGCCACCTCTACAAAGTACTAGAGGAAGCAAATTTACCCGGTACAAACAGCCGCTGAGGAATTTCACCCGGTGTCCACGTCGAACACCAAAAAAAAGAAACTTCAGTAAATTTAAACAAGAACAAATCCATGACAGCGTTCAGTGAAGACCCATCTCTACCCTAAGATTTGGCGGCACACGCATACAACAGTAAAGTCTTGACAAAAATATCTTCTTCAGATAAAAAAAAAAAAAAAAAGAACTAGAGCAAGCTTAGTCTAATAATTCTGAATATAAACGTGAAATATTTTAGAAAAGGACAACTTTCCTATACAAATAAACATTAAGATCAAACATTCAATGATTTCCACCAACATGATTCACAAATTCATGTTATTAAAGTTATTAAAGGGACAAATGAAACAACATTCACGGAGCCAAAAATTTCATATGCTAGGCAACATCGATCACGTTCAATATTTAATGAATGAGTGCGACCTTCTAATGAACGAGAGGGTGTCAGAAGTCAGAACCATAATATCAGGCCACTTAAAAGCCTGGTCACCATTGTTGTCGGTAATTACGATCCATTGGAAATAGGTTTCATCGTACGTGCCTTCGACAGTCAGTTAGGAAAGATATATGAAATCATTGCAATTAGCTGGCCTGACACGATCTAGATCACTCTAAGCAGTTTTCGTCCAGAATATTGAGAGAAAAAGCAGAAAACCACAACAAGGGAAGACAAAAATTATTTCTAGGCTGAAGACCAGATCTTATGATAAAAGATATAAAGAATGAAATGAAATAAAATAAAATAAAATGAAATGAAATAAATGGCGTTATGACAGAAGTTTTCGAAAAAATTCAAACGGTTTGATAACTCTGAACATTACTTTTGTAGTCAATCGACAAAAATTACAGTAAGACATGAAAATGCCAACGTTTTTCGTTATTCATTTATTTATTTTATTTCTTATTTTTTTTTATTTTTTAAGATTTTTTTTTTTTTTCAAGAAAGACAGGTCATTAACGTTTAACATTCTGTTCCCTCAAGATGTCACAAAAATTCTAGCTGACCTAATGTCACTATAAAAAGTATTTTTTTAAGTTGTTCCTTATAATCTAACACTACTTGCTTGCATTGATACACTTCAACTAGCACCTACATATGTACGAGTACATATACCATGGCTGTCTCACCTAAAAATGGAGATACCAAAGACAAGGCACACGACTTCCACAGTCACACTCATTCACATCACTCTCATATCCCCTTGGCCCCGACGGAGAGGAGAAAGTACTCCTACCTTCACTTCACGGGGATCAGCCGCACAGCTTGGATAGATTGGTCCGGTACAAGTCTCCATACCAAGTACTCTCCTTTACCACACCCGATTGTCCCACACTTGTGTAAGACTATTGATGTGTGACGCCGCCCTCGGAGATCTAAGGGCCGGGTCATTCATCACACACTCACAACTACTCTCCATTCGCTTCTGTTTCTCACAATCATTCTACTATGTTCCAGTATCAGTCCTCTTCTCTTTCATGCCTCCTTTACACTTTCAATCCCTTATGCGGCCTGCTTTGCAAATTCACACTTCTCACACTTGATCTTACAATCTTCCTCACCAGCCTATCATCCTCCATCCCCTCAATAGGTCCATACCATTTCAGCATGCATTGCTCTGCCCATCCTGCCAAGTCTCTCACAACACCTCTTCTCCTCACTTTCTCATTCCTGACTGTCTATCTGAGTTACTCCAAACATATTCCTTATACATCTCATCTCCATTACATTTAATATCTTTCGTCTGCTACTCTCATATTCCAAGTGTCAGCACCGTACAATGCACTAGAAACTACTATCCTTTCATACAATATTCTCTTTGCATTCATTCCAAGTGCCCTACTCTAAAACAGTCTATTCATACCTCCTGACGCTTCTTTGCTTCCTTCATCCTAGCTCTAACCTCTGTCTCTACTCCTCCATGCACCGCTACTGTAGATCCAAGATATTTGAAACAGTCTACCTCCACCAGTTCTTCATCATTCACCTTTACACTAGCAATACTTCTTCATTCCTTGCTATGGATATTTTCCGAACAGTCTTCCCTAACTCATGGTATATATTTCCTTCCCTGCCTGTTGCTTATTCCCTATGCATTTTGTCCTAGTCTTTTTTTTGGGGGGGAGGGTTGTTTTCATCTATTTGATGATGAAACCTGTCGCAAATTGGTCTTTCCCTTATTTTCAGTTTTTGTGTAATAATATTCATATGACGCGACAGGTTTCATAATAAGAAAGGTAAAAAAAAGGATGAACCAAAAGGAAAACATAAGAAATTACTGAAATGGAGTGATGAGCTAAAGTAAATATTGATCGAGATGTAATGGTGACGAAGGCAGGAACGCCATGTCAAGGGCTCTGTGGTTTTCCCCCGCCACCACCACCACTACCACCACCACCACTGGCAGCACCACCACGCCGCTATATAAGCCTCGCCGTCTCTCTCCGTCACCATCATTCACACTCCTGCACCAACATGGCTTGCAAGGTGGGTTGGCTCCCAACACTAACACACACACAGGGCCTGCCTCACACACATGTCACCTGCCTCACACGTCGCACTAACGCTCACCTCATTCCTCACACCCACAGCTCCTCTTCCTGGCCGCCCTCGTGGCCCTCTCCGCCGCCTCCTACGTGCCCCAGGACTCCTATGGAGCAGTAAGTACACCAGCCTGCCTCATCCTTCCCTCCCCCTCACCACCCTCTCTTCCTGGGTCAACACTTGCCCTCAACATCCTCACTCCTCCCGCAGGCGCCCGCCAACTATAACTTCAACTGGGCTGTCGACGACGCTGCTTCCGGTAACAACTACGCCCACCAGGAAACCCGCAACGGAGACAACACGCAGGGATACTACTTCGTGCAGCTGCCCGACGGTCGCCTGCAGAAGGTCACCTACTCCGTGCAGGGCAACTCAGGCTTCCTGGCCGAGGTCACTTACGAGGGCGAGGCCCAGTACCCCCAGCAAAGATACGGCGCCCCCACCAGGCACCCGACGCCGACCTACGGCACCCCGGCCCCGCGCTACGCCCGCTGAGCACACTTCCCTCCCTCCCGACGCCAGAACCCGCGCCCACCCCCTCATCTCTTTCTGTATTTATTGACTCCCTCCATGCATAACTTGCAATAAAGACAAGGCAAGCATTTCAATCCTTTCTGTTCCCATTCACTCCTCTACGCCTTCTCACCAGGGACACCCTTACACAGACATTTAAGATCACATAAGCGACACACTTGTATTCGGATCAGGAATCTTGGCATCGAGCACTAAAGCTTCTTGCCTTTACTTCGCCTTCAACACTTCTGTATCATCCGCCCCACGCTCCTGTTGTTCTTCCTTTTAGTGTGTGGGACACGTTCTCCCCTTCTTATCCTTTGTTTCCTTCACTTTGCACACAACGCAGCGCTGACTAAAATATCAGGAAATTCTTGGAAAATATTTCCGTCAAGAAGTTACAACTGAGTCAGAACCTGCGTCAATGAAAGCAACAGTGGAGCACAAACAGACCTGAAGGAAGAAGAGACACACTGACGTGAAGCACAGCAAGCAACGGCAGGTGAGAAGCATCACGGACCAAGCAACAAAATAAAGGTAGCAGCATTCTGGAAGCTGTTTAGGGAAAGCAACACGCGATGGCAGGTGAGGTCATTAATAAACCAACACGACACAGGAGAGCTTGACTCACACGCGCCAAGACAGACAAGCAAGAGCGGCCGGGAAGGACACATTGAAACATCACAATGTGTAATATACCTTGCAGTAAGTTGATTTTTCCATTAGAATAACATGAGAACATATTTTTCAATGTATTAAATTTAAATGAACCTGAAAGGCATTTCTGTTAGACATTTCAATATCTCAATTTTATGATCATCAATATTACAAGGAACGTCGGTGATAAGTGAAGCAATAGTCTTACTGCAACAAATGTTAGATCTGTCTGGCTGGACACGTCAGCCAAAGCACTCTGGTGTCTGGATTCCTTAAGAGCCCAGACGTGACCAATACAGCGGTGAGTGTTGCCAGACATCCAAGTAGAGATTTTTAGATTGTAACGCCATTTATACAACTGTACCAATTACCGTGTCCACGTAGGTTACATGATCACGTCACGAAGTGGGGGAGTCAAGTGTAATCCACGTATAACCCGTGTCAGGGTTCAAGGAAGGAAATTCACCTGAGACACGGAGTCACAATCTTTCCCAATGTTTGTATATACTGTACTGTCTTTATATGATATGGTATGTAAAGAAAAAACAGAACTTTACTTTCCTCTCATCAGGATTATTCAAGATCCTTTTGGCTTACATTTCATTGTCGAAAGCAAAGAAACTTTTCATTGGATCTGTAGTGCAGTGATAGGCTCGCGGTCCAAAGATTTTAAATTCGATCTTGCCTCATGGCAATATCATACCAGTGTTAGATGAATACTTGACTTGTGGGAATGAGGGAAAGAAAAGTCTTCCTCCATTTGTTCATTATATATACAACTTGTTCAGAGATATGTACAAACACTCTAGACTGTTCTCTCCGTCCTCGTATCTGGCATGAGTCTGCCCTCCATGCAACCATTCCGTCACTTTATCGTGTGAGGGAACAGCGTGTTTGGATGCTTAGCCAACACTTCAGATTATGACGCTCTCGACAACTGGTAACTCAACATGTGTTGGCTACCACAACTGACTAAATACATTCCAGTTGCTACATCTCGCATCCGCCGTTCGTCGTACAGTAATAGGTATTAACATGTATACGAGGAAAACACAACTGTGCCTAACACAGGGAGAGGCGACGCTCTCTCTTAATACAAGCCGGCGAGAGATGACTTTGTTGTTGCAGCGCCACAGCTATATTAATTCAAGATGGTGCGTTTTCCGTATGCATCACCAACAGAAACATCATCATCATTATCATTATTATTATTATTATTATTATTATTATTAGGATTAGGATTACTATTATTATTATTATTATTATGATTATTATTATTATTATTATTATTATTATTATGATTATTATTATTATTATTATTATTATTATTATTATTATTATTATTATTATTATTATTAGCAAACAGGTTGATTGAGAAAACTGCGGCGAAACGACTTCAAAAATACACACACTTACATTGATACATTAAGGGTTTGGCAATTTCTCAAAGTGTGGGAAAATCTGCACATTTCACCAACATCAACTTACATACCAGTGTACATTACCAGGAGAGATGGGTGTGTGGGTGTGCGTGGTGTGCTGGCGGGGTGAACAGATCTGAAGCAGTGCTTACAAATACAAAGGAAGGCAGCAGCAACAGACCTTAAGCTCCTGACTGTGCTGGAGTAAAAGGTGACAGATTTACAGGTGCGGAGAGTTTATTTGGGTTTCAGGTCGTAAGAGGGTTGTTTATGATGTGTACTATGGAGAAAATTAGCAGTATTTGTGTCTGTCTGTCCTGAATCTGAGAGAGAGATGAGGAAGTTCACATATTTGACGCTGTGTGGGGGGGTGTGGGGGGCTGAGAGAATGTGTGTGTAAGCTAATTTCCTTATAACCGTCTTGTGAATCTTGTCTCTATAGTCTTCTCAACAAGCCGCCTGTGTTATCTTGCGCTAGAGTGTTATCGAAGCTGGCATTCTCTTTACATCTTGCATCACAGTCCACTATCCTTTTTGTTCTCTTGTGTTTTCTTGTCTATTTTGATCTGCTTCTCTGTTTAAGATTTTTTTTTTTTCTAGTTCACTTATATTTATTTTCTTGCTTAGTTATTTGTAATTCCATATGTACTTCGTTCCATTTTGTATTGATAATGAATGATTATTAACTACTTAAGCAACAACATCATTGCACATCGCCATGCATTCATGTTATGTTGCACCATTCCATTTCTCTCTTTAACTCACTGTCCGAACGTCTTACTCTGCCGATCGACTTTCGCATATTTTGAAAGTTATCTCTTTGCTTAATTTTCCTTTCCACTCAGCAATTGCTACTTATCCTCACCATCAGAATGTTGAGTGAAGTGCTGCCTGGCTTTCCCCGTCCACCACCACCAATGCCACCACTACCGCTGCTGCCACGCCACTATATAAGCTACGCCGCCTCTCGCTGTCACCACCATTCACACTCCTGCACCAACATGGCTTGCAAGGTGGGTTGGCTTCCCACACTAAGGCCCCTTTCACATGACGCCGACGTTGATGCGCTCTCGCAACCAGTGGCCGCCGTCACTTAGTTTTGGGCATTGTTTCAAATAGGAGCTTTCACACAAAGGCACCGAGTGACGCCAGTATCGTCCATAATCCGTCATTTGTCAGTGTTAAGGTAAATTTTGAAAAGATCTGACTTTTCCAGTGTAGAGGAAAAGATAATGAAGAACGTAAAAACAGAAAACATTACTTGTGAAGTAAAAAAAAAAAGCGCCTAGCAATTTGGTATCCATCTATTGAAGACAGCAGCAATAAGACTGAGAGGAGGAACACCTACTGATAAGACTGAAAAGCTCCTCAAATGAAAGCTTGCTCAAATAAAAAATCATTATTGTTTTTATCAACACATGAATCACGGTAATGCGTATAGTTCTGTATATTCTAGATGACAGAATCAGATGCACATGTATTCTGTTCCGAGAGCGTCTCCTCTCTCTCCTGGTCAGCAAAGCAAAGAGAAACTTTGACACCATTCTCTAGACTGACATGCATGGAGAGGGATGGCACGAGTCAGTGGCGGTCACAGGTTGCTTGTAGTTACCAGACCTTATCACAATGGGGTAACTCGTAGCTGCCACACCGGTGGCGTCGTGTGAAATGAGCCTAACACACAACAGGACCTGCCTCACACACGCCCCACCTGCCTCACACATCTCACTAACGCTTCCTTCATTCCTCACATCCACAGCTCCTCCTCGTCCTGGCCACCCTCGTGGCCTTCTCCGCTGCCTCCTACGTACCCCAGGACTCCTATGGAGCAGTAAGTACACCAGCCTGGCTCATCCTTCCCCCTCCCTCACCACCCTCTCTTCCTGGACCAACACTTGCCCTCAACACCCTTATTCCTCCTCCCGCAGGCGCCCGCCAACTATGACTTCAACTGGGCCGTCAACGACGCTCCTTCCGGCAACAACTACGGCCACCAGGAAGCCCGCAACGGAGACAACACGCAGGGATACTATTTCGTGCAGCTGCCCGACGGTCGCCTGCAGAAGGTCACCTACTCTGTGCAGGGCGACTCAGGCTTCCTGGCCGAGGTCACTTACGAGGGGGAGGCCCAGTACCCCCAGCAAAGATACGGCGCCCCCACCAGGCACCCGACGCCGACCTACGGCACCCCAGCCCCGAGCTACGCCCGCTGAGCACACTTCCCTCCCTCCCGACGCCAAGACCCACACCACCCCCCTCATTCCTTTCTGTATTTATTGATCCCCTCCGTGCATAACTTGCAATAAAGACAAGGCAAGCATTTCAACCCTTTTTGTCCTCATTCACTCCTCTACAACTCCTCGCCACGGACACCCTTACACAGACATCTAAGATTTCATAAGCGAAACACTTGTATTCAGATCAGGAATCTTGGCACTGACCACTAAAATCTCTTCACTTAATTCGCCTTCAACACTTCTGTGTCATCCCAGGCTCCTGCTGTTCTTCCTTTAAGTGTCCGGAACATATTTTCCCCTTCTCATCCTCTGTTTTCCTCCTCTTTGCATACAATCCAGCGCTGACTAAAATATCTGCAATTTTCTCGAAAAATATTTCCATAAAAAATTACAAGCGTGTCAGAATCTGTGGCAATGAAAGCAAGTGATGAGCATCACGGACCAGGCAACAAAACAAAGGTAGCAACATTCTGGAAGTTGATTACGGAAAGGAACACGCGATGATAGGTGATGTTATTAATAAACCAACACGGCAAAGGAAAGCCTGACTCACATTGTCCCAAGACAGGCGGGCCAGCGCGGCTGAAAAGGTCAAACAGAACCAAAACTGTCTAATATAATATGTGACATTGCAGGAACAAAAATTTCTTCTAAGAAAAGAATAGATTGTCTTTTTTTTTTTTGGGGGGGGGAGGTGGGGAGCATTATATTCAAAAGGAGATATTTCATGAAAGAAAGCCAAGTGACGCTTCATTATGTCCAAGAGAGGGAACACCTGAGGTATGGCCAATGTGGTCACAGCCATCTTAGTGGCGCGTTCTTGCTGGCTGGCCTAGCACCTCATAAGATTTTTTTTTTCCGATCTGTTTCCTTATGCCGAAGGGAGTGGAGGATGGGGAGAGTGCCTTCTGCATTGCTGTCATATTCGTCTACTATCACTTTCTTAGTGTTCACAGGTCAGGTCACCACTTTGTGGCCTGAGTATCTATGTAACTCTGTGTAACTATGTAACTCCGTGTCCAGCACGCCGCGCCCTGGTGGTCGGGATGGGTCACGGTGAGCCACACTGCCTCGTGGCACCAAACACTGCCTTGAATGGCTGTCATTGCCTCAGCATACCTCTAACTATAAAACCTTAAAGTGTGCACTGATGTCTTCACTGCTGTGTGGTCAGCTGCTCGCAGAGTTTGTTTGCCCTCTGGGGTCAAAACCGTAATTTCCTTGCCTCATATCTTATTTGTCGTGACACATTCTGGATTCTAAGGTTACATTTAGCACAAAAGTCACACATGTCAGTATTCGCTGGATGAAAATACTTTATGTTTATAAATACATGAACTATAGACTCGCAGTGTCTGCACTGCCCGCTGGCCGGTGACAGAATGTGGCCAGGGGCAAGACTGCCCAGCAGGGCGAGTCTGGAAGAGAGGATGACATCGCAGGCACGCCGTGGGGCGAGTGGTGCCACGAGTCTCGTATTCGCAGATTTATTTACAAAAGAAGCAACAATGATGATTGTCAAAACCTCAGATGACGGCAAAAGTATTTTCGTGTAATGCATATGTTTTTTACTAATACATTTGTGCATGACAAACACATCTTTTATAAAAAAAATATGCTCTAATCACTATTATTTAATGTTTTATGTGCATGTATGAGATAACTATGAAATATTTGTGAACCAGAAAAGTCCGGTGTGTATCTGTGCGCTGATCACAGCGTGTCCAGGAACACCCTTACAAAACAATGCAGAGTGGGGCCACGTGAACCACATAGATAAGAAAAAAAATTTTCAATGACATTCATATTACACAGAAACACCTTAAGAAAACAAAATCCTAAAACAGCGTCCATACATTGCCAATGTAAGCAGAGTCAGGTGCCGAGTAAGGACGACGTTCAGTGTCTGTATTGATGGCGAGGCGGAAGTCTTGCCTGTGCTGCTTCACTGCTTCCCGTGATAACATTTTTAAGCACATCAACATTTCTTTAAACGTTTTTACCATTAGTTTTACACACAAGGAAAGACTGTATTTCAGTGAATATCACCAGTACTCTCATTTCCTTCGTGACTATCGCAACAACTCCGCTCTGCAATTACTTCTCATCCTCACCATCGGAATGTTAAATCAAGGGCTGCCTGGCTTTCCCCGTCAGCAGTAACCACCACCACCACCACCCCACCGCTATATACGAGCCGCGCCGCCTCTTCCGTCACTATCATTCACACTCCTGCACCAACATGGCTTGCAAGGTGGGTTGGCTTCCCACACTAACACACACAGGGCCTGCCTCACACACACGCTACCTGCCTCACACGCCTCACTAACGCTCACCTTATTCCTCACATCCACAGCTCCTACTCGTCCTGGCCGCCCTCGTGGCCCTCTCCGCCGCTTCCTACGTGCCCCAGGACTCCTATGGAGCAGTAAGTACACCAGCCTGCCTCATCCTCGCTCTCACCACCCTCTCTTCTTGGGCCAACACTTGCCCTCAACACCCTTATTCCTTCTCCCGCAGGCGCCCGCCAACTATAACTTCAACTGGGCTGTCGACGACGCTGCTTCCAACAACAACTACGGCCACCAGGAAACCCGCAACGGAGACAACACGCAGGGATACTACTTCGTGCAGCTGCCCGACGGTCGCCTGCAGAAGGTCACCTACTCTGTGCAAGGTGACTCAGGCTTCCTGGCCGAGGTCACTTACGAGGGCGAAGCCCAGTACCCCCAGCAAAGATACGGCGCCCCCACCAGGCACCCTACGCCGACCTACGGCACCCCGGCCCCGAGCTACGCCCGCTGAGCACACTTCCCTCCCCGCCGACGTCAGGAATCGCACCCCCTCCCCCTCACCATTTCTGTATTTATTGACTCCCTCCATGCATAACTTGCAATAAAGACAAGGCAAGCATTCCAACCCTTTATACCCTATCCACTCTCCTCTTCCTGCTGCTGCTTCTGCTGCTGCTGTCAATCCTATAGCAACCGCCACCACCTTGACAGCTCACCCAGCCAGCACTGTCTTGTGCTTCATGACACCCAGTGGCGCATATCACGGCGGCGTCACGTCTTCCTGCAGGTGTTCTCACCAACTTGTGTCTAGGGATCCTCCCACAGCCACAGGGAGAGGGAGGGATCAACCTTCACATAAAAACTTCATTACCATGACTGCAAAGTGATCACACCTAAGCACCGACTCTGTGTGTGTCCGTGCGTCAGCCGAGATGGACGGCAGCGTGACGCTTGATGGGAGTGTTTGCTCCTGGCCCAGACAAGAAGACTGAAGCTGGAGTGCTGTCATATAACATGTTTATGTTCCCTACTTCATTTTACCAATGTTTATAGATATACAAATTTGATTTCTTTTCTAATTCTTCCTTCCATTTTTCTGTGTCTCAGTTATTGTTTTTTTATTAATTCTTCTCTTTTTCCTTCGTTACATGCTTGTTAGAATTTTTTAACTTTTCTCAAGTTACTTTTTGGTATTTCTCATCTATAAGTTATTATGATTATCTTTAGTGTCTAGGATTTTTCACGTGACGCATTGGGAGAGCTCGTTCTACTCCCTGTTGCTCCCTGCTGCACTCGCTCTTCAGGACAGGAAACATAAGCGCTCTGAACCGCCAACAGTAGGTCTTGAGGCATTCCGGATTAGTATTCCGCAGGAATACTACATGCAACTGCCCGACGGTCGCCTGTAGAAGGTCACCTACTCTGTGCAGCGGAACTCAGGCTTCCTGGCCAAGTTTACTTACGAGGGCGAGGCACAGTTCCCCCAGCAAAGATACGGCCCCCCCACCAGGCACCCGACGCTGACCTACGGCACCCCGGCCCCGCGCTACGCCCGCTGAGCACACTTCCCTCCCTCCCGACGCCAGGACCCGCACCCCCACCTCACCCCATTCTGTATTTATTAACTCTCTCCGTTCATAACTTGCAATAAAGACAAGGCAAGCATTCCAGCCCTTTATGTCCTCGTTCATTCTCCTCGTCTTCCTGCCTACCTGCCTTCTGCTGCTGCTACAGCTGATGCTGATGTGCTGATGTGCTGATGCTCCTGCTGCTCACTCACCCAGCCAACACTGCATAGTGCCTCATGACAGCCAGCACATCACGGCGGCGTCACATCTCCCTGCAGTGTCTTCCTGGTAGCGTCTAATAAATTCGTTGTTTGTATCTGCATTTTGTGCTCCTCGCACTAATGATCCACTGGTCCAGCCAAGACATTGTCCTTCCATCTCGCCGTTTCAGGATGGGCCTCTTGAAAGACCATGGACAAGGAAGATGCATGTTTCGCTCACTTCAGCGATACACTTCCTGATATTTGTCACCCAAAAAATGTATCACGGAAACCTCTATCGTCTCTCACGTTCATATTTGATGAATGGTTCTCCATTTGATACATAAGAATCTTAAATGGACGGGCTGAGAACAAGGGCAACTTTAAATAGCATCTGTTGGGGTTCCTTTACCGGCCATGCCAGCCACGATCAGGTAGACTTCCTGCAGCGGCATCGGGGCGCGCCACCAACCCGAGCACCGCGCATCCCTTATCCGTTGTAATCACTACGATTTCAGGGTAAACGTTGGCCACGTTAGTGATGAACAGAGGACAAGACTTTACCACGCTGCTGCTAGTCGGGAAGAAACAAATCTCGGGAACAGAGTCAACAGATACGTGCACGACTGCAGTGGGGGCTATGACGTGAAAACTCCGAAAAAAAAATTAATTCAGTCCTTTTTAAATTTATTCTCACTTCGTCAAAGTAATTTAAATCAGATCGAAGGAATACCCAAAGAAAATTATCCAGCATACCTTGGCGATTCATCTCATAAGCTTTTACCGTCACTGTCATAATCCAGTACACCCTCCTACTTCAGAGTCTGTGTGCGAAAGAGTCTTATCCTGGGTTGACAGTACCGACAGCTTCCTGGAGCGTGTGTTGGCAAAGACCTTCAGATGCATGCAGTGTGATTATTACCCTGTCTTTATATATATATATATATATATATATATATATATATATATATATATATATATATATATATATATATATATATATATATATATATATATATATATATATATATATATATATATATATATATATATATATATATATGCCCAGACGCCGCGCATGGCTGACGGGCTGCATGACAGGCCTCCTCAGAACAATAATCGACCGCATTTGAGGAGGATAGCCGGGAAACAAAGTGAGCACACTGCAGCACAACAGACCCATGCAGCACAGTGCTCAGTGACTGGTTTAGTTGAGGCCACCGCCGACACATCCTTGCTACTAATGTCAAGTGGGGCGTCATGAGGACTCGAAAGATGAAAAAATAACAGTAATTAAGAAAAATAAAATGTCACGTCATTAACAAAAAAGAAAGAAAGCTCTGCTCCCCACTACCAGATTTCTCCACAGTTGAGCTCAGAGCTAGTGCTCGCTCACTCGCGCAAACCCAGCAGTCTATGGGACGCACATCAAGGTTGCAGCTGAGTTGCAAACACTGCTACCAGTTACGGAATAGAGGAAATCAACAAGGGTGAGCAGGTCCCGGACCAGCACCATACTTGGACATAATACAGAAGAAAGAAACAAAAGATGGTACACTTTTAGTGGAAACCATCAAACACCGCGTTAAGACAAATAAGTAAATGACCTGCTTTTCTGAAAAGATTTTACATTTTTCATTCCTTTCGTGAGGCAATAATTGAAATCATAAGTTATTTTCATGTTCACATATTGCAGTGTATATATTGCTGTAAATTACTGTTTTCACCTCATACCATCTCTCCACTTAGCCAGTCAAATCCAGGTTATATAGGGAAAGCGATGCCTTTTCTTTTCTCCTGATGACGAAAGCAGAATGAAATAGCACAATGTCAAGGGCTGCCTGGCTTTCCCCGTCAGCAGCAACCACCACCACCACCACCGCCGCCTCGCAGCTATATAAGCTTCTCTCCGTCACCACCATTCACACTCCAGCACCAACATGGCTTGCAAGGTAGGTTGGCTTCCACACTATCACACACAGGGCCTGCCTCACACACACTTCACCAGCCTTACACGCCTCATTAACACTCATCTCATTCCTCACATCCACAGCTCCTCCTCGTCCTGGCCGCCCTCGTGGCCCTCTCCGATGCCTCTTACGTGCCCCAGGACTCCTATAGAGGGGTAAGTACACGACCCTGCCTCATCCTTCCCTCGCCCTCACCACCTTCTCTTACTGCGCAAACACTTGCCCTAAATACCCTTACTCCTCCTCCCGCAGGCGCCCGCTAACTATGACTTCAACTGGGCCGTCAATGACGCTCCTTCCGGCAACAACTACGGCCACCAGGAAGCCCGCGACGGAGACAACACGCAGGGATACTATTTCGTGCAGCTGCCCGACGGTCGCCTGCAGAAGGTCACCTACTCTGTGCAGGGTGACTCAGGCTTCCTGGCCGAGGTCACTTACGAGGGCGAGGCCCAGTACCCCCAGCAAGGATACGGCGCCCCCACCAGGCACCCGACGCCGACCTACGGCACCCCGGCCCCGAGCTACGCCCGCTGAGCGCACTTCTCTCCCTCCCGACGCCAGGACCCGCTCCCCCTCCCCTCACCCCTTTCTGTATTTATTAACTCCCTCCGTGCATAACTTGCAATAAAGACAAGGCAAGCATTCCATCTCTTTATACCTTCATCCGCTCTCCAGCTAACAAAATAAGTGAACGCCCATAAAGGGCACACACGCACACAACTTCCTCCTCTAAAAGCTTCCAAAGGTTCCTTCATCACAGAGCTGCCTTCCTGCCACATGGAGCGGCGTGAGAAGCATGAAAACCAACATAAGCAGGAAAAAAGATGGTCTCTGCTGAAGTATCTCCGTCCCACATTCCCGAGGGATGCCATGCAGTCCTTCAGCAGCTTGCCTGGAGAACACGCAGGTCGAAGTGCGTCACTGTGAGTACGAACAAGGAAGCTCCTCATGGTATGAAGTACGCAAAGCTCAACCGTGCACAGCCAGCATGCCTTCAATTATGTTTTTTTTTTTTATCCTCATTTTCACAATGCACATTAAAAACATATCGAGATATCTAATGATATATACGTAGCGTTCACAGGTTATCAGCATTTATTAATTTGTTTCACGTTTCTCTTTACTTTTTTCTCACACTGACTTCTTTACCTAATTTCCTTACCTTCCTGTCTGTTCCCCAAAACAAAACAAAACCCCACAGTGGACAGCGTCAGACCACACGTCACCACTGTTCTCTGCGTCCTTACTTCCTCAGGTCGACAACTTGCCTCACACTCAAAGTCAAACTCAAAGTCAAATATATTTTATTTAATATTACTTTTACAATTATGTAGCATAAAAATCAGTAATTTATAGGTCTGATAAGCCGGAGCTTTTGCCTAGACCTGAGCATATTAAGATACAGTTGAATGATTAGTAAAATAAAATAAGCATGTGAAAATTAAAAAACACATAGGTATAAAAAATCATACATAATATTCAAACTTATGAATTACAAGGTACAATTCTTTGAAGTGAGTGTACAATTATTGTTCAAATATGAATCTTTTCAGACGGAATTTGAAAGCATTTGAATAGGTGGTTTGCTTGAGGGAGGCGTGGGGTTCCACAACACGGGCCGGCACACTGGATGCGCCGCTTAATGTGTAAGGATGTGCTTAGCGGTACGGCCATATTAACGTACTGTCCTACAGTGTCATGCCTGTGCTGGAATATCTCAAAATCCTATCTATATGCATTGAAACCATTTACAGCTTTGAATACAAATAATAAAGTAAAATATATAAAGATCTATTTAGTTTTGAAAATTCGTTATTCACGAATATGGGTGTGGTTGAATCAAATCTATTTGCAAAAATAATCGTTTCTAAAATACGTTTCTGTATGGTTAGTAATGGTCTGAGGTATGTATGGAATGTATTAGCCCACAATACTACACCATACGCGAGGTAAGGGTAAATGAGGGAGTAATATATGCATTTCATGGCTACTGGGGTTAACCACTGTCCAATACGGAATATGATGGCGCATAATTTGGAGGTTTTGTCAGAGACTGTCAGACCTGGTCGAGACTCCTTTCTTAGATTTTATTTTGACGCTTTATTTGGGTTCACATCAGCATTGTTTTCAAGTTACGTACATCAGTCGAGTTATCAGGGTTTTTTCACTGACGATGCAGAATCTTTAGTAAACTATCATTAGAATTGCGAAAGCTCTCTTGAAAACCCCAACAACCTCTACTAGAAACTATTCAAAGAAGTCATGGTAAGAAACTAAAATATGAGAAATTTTGCAGAGAGCAGTAAAAGCCAGGTGGTCATCACGAACATGGATGGTCGTAACTTCACGGTGTCATTTTCCCACACAATAAAACAGACCGGAATAGTCTGCCACTCAGCGGGTGAGAGCATCGCCCAGTGACAGTGCTGTCATGTTTGTGTGTCCTGAAGTGGCGAAACCACTCTCACTGTGAAATGAAATACAGACCTAGAAAGAAGCACCCAGGTGTTCTGGTAGTATACTTTAAGCTCCTTCAAGAAAAGAACCCACGCACAGCCTACCCACAAGATATCCCCAAAGTATAATTCACCTTATGGTTGATTACACTACATCGTGCTAGTTTTGAGGAGTTTATCAAAGAAGAATTACTTTAGATTAAATTTTCGTGAACATTCTTCGCGGGCGTGACCTATTTCTGTGAAATTTACCTAGAAACATTCTCTCAGCTATTACTGATATATACATAAGGGAAGCTGTAAAAAGCCAGCAGGCTAACACGTGGCAGCCCATGTATACAGTAGAGCTCACATACCTATACCCATTTATCATTATTTATGAATTTATCTAATCTCTTAAATCTCCGTGTTGACTCGGCACTAACAATCTAATTGCTAAGTCTGTTCTAATCATTCACCACTCTATTTGTGAACGCATTTTCTCCTGTCTCGTTTTTAACTCTAACTTCATCAAGCTTGACCCCGTCACTTTCATCACTATTCTGATTACTAACCTTATGGATGCTATCTACATCACCTTTGTTGTATACCCTACGACACTTCAATACCTCCATCACATACCTTTTTAATCCACGCCTGAGGGACATAAGGTCATGGATCTACACATTCCGTGGCGTCTATTTTAACCTTATAACAAAACCATCGGAAGGAAAGAGTCAGTCTTAATTTTAAAAAGGGCTCTGTCTACAGTATGATATAAAATTATATTCCAAATATCTAGATTTATACTTTTGTAGACATAATAAAGTGTTTCAAATGTTTCAAAAGGTTTCAAATATTTTAATGTCTTTTTTTTTTTTATGCTCATCTCTTACTTCTAATCAGAAAGTGTTGTTTATCACAATCTCATACGACCGAACAAGTACGTTGCCGTTTGTCCTTCCTTTGTGTTCGTTTTTATTAGTACACCTACACCTCGTGCGAGTATACAAATAGCATCATCACACCAGACACTTAAATCCTCTCCCACAAACAAAACTACCCGTAGAATTTTGCCTTTTCTTCCCTTATACTGTAGTTAGTTCTCTAATACTGCATCCAGTGTAGAGCAGCTGAACATTCTCGTAAGA
The DNA here is from genome assembly GCF_035594125.1 of Scylla paramamosain. Taxonomy (NCBI): domain Eukaryota; kingdom Metazoa; phylum Arthropoda; class Malacostraca; order Decapoda; family Portunidae; genus Scylla; species Scylla paramamosain. The sequence goes on from NC_087175.1 coordinate 18,948,824, forward strand.
ATAAAGAATTTTGCTGCAGCTTCTACAGAGGGAGCAGACGCTTCAACTGATACGGTGTTCCTCCCAAGACTTTCATATTTAAAACACTGAGCTGCGGCGTGACCAACAACACCGCCCTGGCGAGGCAGCGAGGCGTCCGCTAAGAGGTCGTCAAAATCCAGTAATCTCAACGAAAATAATCCTCTTCTGGTTAACCCTTTAACTGCTAGTGGCAGTATGACACTTGTTACTTCATTTATATAACCTTAAATCACTTTAATAAGGAAAGTTAAAGCTACAGACCCAAGAAAAATTTAAGCTACTCGATCACAACTTTTATCTGTGATGTAGTACAAATTAATTCTTAAATTTGCACCACATCATTTAATGAAGCATGTTGAGGAGGCATAACAGTGAAAGGGTTAACAGCTACATGACAGCATTTACTTTGAGTATCTACTGGAAAGAAAAAGAGAGAGAGAAGACTGGAGGATCAAAGCAGAGGTAGATGGGCTGCGTAAGGAAAGACTGGAAAGAAAACTAAACAAGATGTGGATAGAATGTGTAAGGGAGAAGAGCAGTAGAGAAAACCAAACCGAAGGTGGGTAGACTGAACAATAGAGGACTGCAGAGGTGTATGGACTGGTGGACTGTAGAAAAAAAAAAAAAACTGCCCAAGGACGATGTGTACGACCACGTTTTTCGAAGTTCTGTGAAAAACATCGATTCGTTAAGAAATGGGAGAAAAAATACTATATAAATATTTTTTTCTACTCCTTTTAACAACACTGAGGGAAGAGAGGGAAGTAAAAATAAGTCACTGAGTCAAGATGATGATGGTGATAATAATATAATAATATAACAATAATAATAATAATAATAAGAAGAAGAAGAAGAAGAAGAAGAAGAAGAAGAAGAAGAAGAAGAAGAAGAAGAAGAAGAAGAAGAAGAAGAAGAAGAAGAAGAAGAAGAAGACTAACAACAACAAAACAACATCAACAACAACAACAACAAAACAACAACAACAACAACAACAACAACAACAACAACAACAACAACAAAAGCAACACTAACAAGAAAACAAGCGCCTACATAAAAATGAAGACAATATACAAGGTCATTTCTCTCTCTCTCTCTCTCTCTCTCTCTCTCTCTCTCTCTCTCTCTCTCTCTCTCTCTCTCTCTCTCTCTCTCTCTCTCTCTCTCTCTTACACACACACACACACTCACTATAATAATCACTATCACCACCACTACCACAACCACAACCACCATCACCACCACCAGTACAATTACCACCACCATCACCACCACCAGCAGCATTACTATTCCACCATCACTACCACCACCATCACTACCACCACCATCACCGCCACCAACACCACTTAACCTTTTCACTGCTCAAATTATTTGGCCAGTGATTTCTTCCTCACAATCACCCTGACACATTTATTACTCTTTCTTTACCCGCGTCTAAACATTATACAAGGAAAAATCTGAGATATCTATTTTTTTTTTTTTTTTCTATACGTGCGTTTGTCAAGGTTTGTTCTTCATCTTTTATTTGTTTATTAATAGGTCACCTAACATCATCTCGTGGAAGTGAGGACCAGTGTCATCACTCACCAGTTTTATTCAACATATTGGCAATCTAAAATTTTGCTGTTTAAAAGCCAGTGCATGTCGCTGTGCGGATGTCAGTTATGGAATCTTGACGACCCAAGAGTTGAGAGTTAAGTATGGCAAGGTGCGTGTGTTGCCGCAGACAATTACCTCTGTACCCTCCCACATGCTCTCACTTACTGTCCCATATTATGAACTGTCTACATATTCGCCAAATTATTGAAAAAAAAAAATATATATATATATATATATATATATATATATATATATATATATATATATATATATATATATATATATATATATATATATATATATATATATATATTGAGTTTCTTTTGTTAAGGGTTTGAATCATCTTGTGCCACAAATATCACTATTTTTTTTTTTTTTGGGGGGGGGGTCCCGAATTCCTCATATATGTTGTCCAATGTAAAATTCGATACTGCAGGCGTATGATGATAAGT
>NC_087175.1:18963392-19040892 GCF_035594125.1 Scylla paramamosain
CCGCCGCCTCCCTCCCTTTCCCTCAATAATCTTCCTAAGCTGGGACTGTAATGGGACTTTGGTTTGTTCCACTCTGTTATCTTTCTCTGTATAGCACGTTCTTGGTAAGGTAAATAAATAATAAGTAAGAAGAAGAAGATAAAGAAGAAGGAGGAGAAGAAGAAGAAGAAGAAGAAGAAGAAGAAGAAGAAGAAGAAGAAGAAGAAGAAAAGAAGAAGAAGAAGAAGAAAAGAAGAAGAAGAAGAAGAAGAAGAAGAAGAAGAAGAAGAAGAAGAAGAAGAAGAAGAAGAAGAAGAAGAAGAAGAAGAAGAAGAAGAAGAAGAAGGAGGAGGAGGAGGAGGAAGAGGAAGAGGAGGAGGAGGAGGAGGAGGAGGAGGAGGAGGAGGAGGAGGAGGAGGAGGAGGAGGAGGAGGAGGAGGAGGAGGAGGAGGAGGAGGAGGAGGAGGAGGAAGAAGAAGAAGAAGAAGAAGAAGAAGAAGAAGAAGAAGAAGAAGAAGAAGAAGAAGAAGAAGAAGAAGAAGAAGAAGAAGAAGAAGAAGAAGAAGAAGAAGAAGAAGGAAAAAAAGAGAAGGAAGAAAAAGAAGAAGAACAAGATGAAGAAGGAGAAGAAGAAGAAGAAGAAGAAGAAGAAGAAGAAGAAGAAGAAGAAGAAGAAGAAGAAGAAGAAGAAGAAGAAGAAGAAGAAGAAGTAGAAGAAGATAAGGAAATATTGACTGAATGAAAGAATGACAAGAAGGAATAACTAACTAGCTAACTAATTAAACAAAGAAAAGATGTTATAAGCTGGAAATCTTACATTTGAACTTCTTTTTTTTTCTATTTACTTAATATTAATCATTTATTGATTAGATTTCTATTTTTATTTATCATTATCTTTATTAATATTTTTGTTATTTTATTTTTTTATTTTGTTTATCTATTTATTCATTTATCTATTTATTTCTTCATTTATTTATTTATTTTTATTTATTTTATTTATTAATTTTTATCTTTTTTTCATTTTTTTTTTTTTTTTTTTTTTTTTTTCTCCATGAGTTTCCATTAACCTTGGTGTGTAGTGTTGCCTCCATCAGTCGCACTCCTTCAAGATGCTCATTCTGTCCAGGAGTCTCGACAACGCCTGCACAGATCACGCCCCTTGAGTGAAGGGCTCAGCGCGATTCCAAGGGATGCCAACTCCACTTACAAAGTCTTCTCAACAGGATAACAAGTTGAAAAAAAGTAGTATGTTACGTTTCTTTTTATTATTGTAGTAACCCGCGCGTGTCATTCTCGCTCCTGTATTTGTGTTTCCCTTTCGTTTTTCTCCTCTTCTTTTCCTTCTCTCAGTTTCCTCTCTATTGACGCGTTCCTTCATCTCGTAAAAGTGGCAGTGATGTTTTCATGACTGTTGTAACTCACATCAATCATCCTCTCCTCTCTGTTTGTATTTCTCTTTCTTTTCCTTTTCTTGCTTTCATTTCCCAAGGCGCTCCTCATCCGTGCCTGGCTGGGTCAACTCACGTCCCTAACTCAGAAACCCGCACTCTGCGCTAAAATAAGTACTCCAGTGCTTCTAATAAATACTAAGGGTTAAAACCCCTCACACAAGCAATGGCCGCTGCCTTCTTTATTGTCTTAAAATTCGTTTTTTAATACTAGAAGAAAACACAAGCCCAGAGAAAACAAACGAGATCTAAAATTCAGTTCAACATGGACCCAAGAGTGGCGAGACACTTAACACTGGCCAGACGGGTCCTGCTGGCCGGGGAAGTGCGAGTCACAGTACACACACTGGCGGGTCACCGAGTGTTCTTGATAAAGAAGGAGAGACTTTTTCAGGGCGTGCGCCGCGTGGGGCGTGGGCGAGGCCGACCGGCGAGTCATAAAAGTAATAGTCGGGGCCGTGATCATCTTGCCCGAAGACGATGGCTTTGCTTTCTCTCCTGTGCCGTGACGTCACTCGCCGCTATATAAGCCAGCCGGGCACCGCCACCAGCACCAGTCTCTTCCGAGCCTTTCCAGCAACAATGGTCGCTAAGGTAAGCTGCTACAGCCCATGACTACTGCTGCTGCTACTGCTACTCATGTTGCTGCAACTACTACTGCTGTTGAAACTGCTGTCTGTATGTTTCAGTGGCCGCCGCCCCGCCTAACTTCCCTCTCCCCGCAGGTCCTCCTCCTCGCTGCCCTCGCGGCCCTGGCTACTGCTGACCAGGCGCCCTCCTACACCCCTCCCCGCCCAACCTACAGCGCCCCGGCACCGTCCTACGGCCCCGCCGAGCCCACCGTGAGTGCCGCCGCTGCCTCGCTGGTCACGGCCAGCCTCGCTCTGTTGTCTGTCTCTTCACACGAATAGTTTGCTGTAGCAATGAACTGACCACCAGATGCATCATTACAGACCAGCAGGTCTCCTGGTATCTGTTCTTCTGCTGCTTATCATATACAACATCCTCCCTTCCTCTCCCTCTCTTCCCACTAACAAGACTCTCCCCTCCCCAGGGACCTGCCCAGTACAACTTCAACTGGGCAGTCAAGGACGATTATTCCGGCAACGACTTCGGCCAGGAGGAGTCCCGTGACGGCTACAACACCCAGGGCTCCTACTACGTGCTGCTGCCCGACGGCCGCCTGCAGCGCGTCAACTACCGCGTGGAAGGCGACTCAGGCTTCCTGGCTGAGGTGAGCTACGAGGGCGAGGCCCAGTACCCCCAGCAGCAGAGCTACGGCCCCGCCCCCACCCCCTCCTACAGGCCCCAGCCCACCAACCAGCAGCCCCAGCCCACCTACGCTTAATATTTATGTCGAATGACCGAGTCTATTACAACGCTTAGCCTCCGAAACGTGCACGTGTGTGAGTGAGAGATGCAATAAAGTATTTTTGTAACTTCCATGCCGCGTATTAGTACAGGAGGGCAACTCACACACCGCCCGCCGCACCCCTCCCTCAGCCACACAGGCAGCTCTGCTAGAGGCACCGCTGCTTTGTCTCGTGGCGTCATCTCCCCCTCCTCTTCTACCTCCCCGAACAAGGAACACTGCTGTGCTGTCTTAATTCACCCTCCATCCATCCATCCCTCCACGTGGTACTTCTATACACCACCCTTCCTCCACGTTACACCGCCGCACTGCCCCTCTGTTTCATCCAGATCGCACCAAGTCACCCCCATCTAAGCGTCTGATCCCTTCACGCAGACTTTTGCTGGAAACTCAACACTGCACGACACATGACCAATACTTGCTTCTCCCTCATCACCTGGCAACACTCCGCCTGATACTGAGACGGCTCGTAAAGACGCTTCCTGTGCCTATCTGGTTTTAATCCTCAGAAGGCTTAAGGTCCCGATGAGTCCCTCCTATACTTCTCCGTATCTGTGCTTCCATGTTCGTTCCTTGTCTGTTCAAATTCTTTCTATCTTTCCTTCTTGCTTTCATGCTCTATCTTTCTAAATTTGTTCACCCATCTTCAACAGTAAAGTGCATCTATTTACGTGTAATTCTAAATGCGATCTTCAGTAAGGATTCCGTAAAGCACTATCAATTGGCGATCTTTCAGCGCTCCTCACTTGATCTAAGTCACCCCTCGTAGGAGTTTTCTGTGAAACTTTTTTACTGTTCTTTGACAAATGAAAAGTCTTCGACAGAGTTTGACATAACTCTTCACCTTCCAAATCATCATCTTGCAGTTCCTATTCCTCTCTGCATCTTTCCTTCACTTTTCCTCTCGTTCAGATATCCAAGTTGTAGATTAGCACTGTTATTCTTCCTAAACCTGTTACCAACAGTAATAATCTACTTTCCATCCATCACTCATCTATAATCTCAGTCGACATCTATGTCCTATCCATTCATGCTGCATCTGTCAGCAGCTTTTTTGACGTGCGAAAGAGGCTCACAGGAAGTTACACAAAACTGAAAAGAAAAATCTAGCCTCATTAATGGCCACTCTCCCCAGAGTTGAGGCGAAAGGTGTTCCAAATGTGTACTGAATGACATGCAAATGTTTGAAGACTAACTTCTGATCATTCATTTGTGTTTGAATAAGGTCAAACAAGTCCTGTCATACATACTCAATGCCTCCACCCTTGTACCAAACACAACCTTCCACAAAAAGTCCCAGAAAGTCTCGTATTTCAACTCATGCAAATTTCTGCTGGTGTTAACTTTCTGACTATCAACCTGTGTTTAATGTCTTGGGATTTATTATTATTACCGCACTCTTATTACTAGCCATATATTACTGAAGACAAAGGTAATGATGAAAACTGAGTAATGACTTGAACTATACTAGATGTATCAATGCAACTATAAGATAACAAAAAAAAAAACTATATACAAGGGAGTGATGGGTCTCAGGGCGAACGCGTCACTATAGTCTGTGGCTTAACAAATCTAAAATCCTTTTACAAATCGAGGTTGAATGAGGTGAGTTACTGCGGACATGAAGCAGATTTGATTACACTCAGTTACAGTGAGATACTATACATATCATCTAGAGTGATGATGGGTGATGGTGATCCCTGCGTTCAGAGCAGCAGGTAAATGAATCGAACAGACTCAGTAGTAAGGCTGTTAGTGCAGAGTCACTACGGAGCTTTAGATGATTAGATATATCCATGGATGGGGATGACAGGTGGAAACAGGTAGTCATGTCTTATGCAGAAGCTGCCACATGTAGTGTGATGGCTCCTTGCAGCTTCCCTTGTTTTATTATGTTTTAATGTTCTTATTTAGGAGGAAACCTGTTGTGTGATTGAAACTCGCTAACTACACGCTTCCTCCTCCTCCTCCTCCTCCTCCTCCTCCTCCTCCTCCTCCTCCTCCTCCTCTTCCTCCTCTTCTTCCTCCTCCTCCTCCTCCTCCTCTTCCTCCTCTTTCTTCTTCTCTTCTTCCTCCTTCTCTTCCCATGGCATCAAAAAACAAGACTTTCCACTTTTTTACTGTCCAGGTTACTATAGAAAGAGCTGACTTCCCTCCTTTCCTCACTAACATTTCGTAACTGAGTGTATTCCTCACCCCAGGCACTCCTCAGGCGGCGGTGTGAGACAGACTGGTTTATCATTTAAGGTTAAAGTTTGAATTACAGAGCGGATCGAAAAAGCCATCTTAATTTTAGTTTATATTTCCTGCCGAGTGTAATTGAGCGTTATTGCGTGTATTCCTCTTGCTAGATACTTATCAGGTGGCAATGTAAGGTAGACTGTTTTATAATTTAAGGTTAGTATTTGAATTAGAGAGGGAATAAAAAAAAAAATTCTTTCCTGTTTACATTTCACGTCGAGTATTACTGAATAAAACTGAGTGTATTCCTTAATCAGGCGGCGGTTTGAGGCAGAATGTTTTATCATTTGAGGTTTGAATAAGAGAGCGGATAAAAAAAAAATGATGATTGTTTATATTTCATGTGGAGCTGTTGTTATGAAATCCTTGAGTCATCGTAAAAGTAAATGACGGCAGGTGTCGCGGGGAGCTCGCCTGAATACAAAGGTGTTATTACACTTCTGGTGCGAGGGAAAGAAAGGGAGAGGTATTTTTTCTGGTGCAAGGATGGAGGGCGACATCATTCACGTTGAAAAAAAAAAAAAGTAATGATGCCTCGCCTCAATTACCCACACTAAATTTGTCTTTTCAATTGTATAATCTTGTCATAAAAATTAACTTATTTTCTTCCCACTTTACAGAAAATGGAACGCCTTTCGATGCCGTGCAAAAAGAAAGCAGACTTTTTTGTAAAAAGATGTAGGCAAACCTTCTCCATACATACACAAATAAGAAAAACTATAAAATAAATGATCCCACTCCTGAATAATCAATACAGCATTAATCTTCTGAATTGTATAATCTTGCCATGAAAACTAACTACTTTTCTTCTCTACCTACCTATCTATCTATCTATCTAAATACCAGGCTGGCAATCCCATACAGGGTGGCCCAGACTTATACACACTCATACACATGTCATTCACATTCTTAGCTCCGTCGGCCCCTGGTGGAAAAGCAGCTTCTCGTGGAAGACCCTACTGCACCCCAGGAGCTTAGGCAAAGCACAGATGGCCACATACTTCCACAGCAAAGCCCGACAGCATATACTAGTTTACTCTTGCGGCTTCATTGACTCATTTACTTCATTCACTCCGTTCACTACACCGCACCTACTCCAATCCTTAGACCTTTTCTTCTCACTCTGTAGAAAATATGACGCTTTCAGATTAAAAGAAGAATCTCTTAACAGACGCCATCATATATTCGTAAGGAAAATTAAACATGAAATTGAGACACACATAGATATTAACCCGCTCTTCAAACTTGTATTATCCTGATCAGTTTCAATCGCTATTATATTTACCTCATAAATATCAACGCATGACTGAACTCTGATGAAAGAACAAATCAAGCATTTCCTGACAGTTCCGAGCAACAGGGAAAGTCTGCAAACACTTTCAACGCGAGGTGAAGGCAAGTGCAGGGCGGCGTGTGTGAGACAGTCTGCCTCACATCGCCCATCACTCACTTGTAACTGTAGGGCGTAAGTTCAAGTTATAATTGTTAGTTGAAGGTTCGGTGTCCAGTCCTGTGTTTAAATACTCTCGCTTTAAATTAGTGTTCTCCTACAGGCTGATAAAATATATAATTGCAGAAATACGCAGTGTGAATGATAAGGTAAACAAACAATAAATTAAATAAACTGTTTTTAAAAGGCCCAATGAATATATCAGTCCCTACAGAACAGAGTCAGAGAAAGCATCATCCGAAATTTGAGAAGTGTCTATACAAAGTGCCTATACTATGCTCATTTTTCATCCTTCTCACTTGTAACATGCTGCACTTTACGTAGAATTCTATCTTCTTTTGTCATGTATGGCTTTAATGATCATGGCACTTCTGAAATCTTCGTTGTAAAAGTTTGCGTGGAGACAAGAGGCAAAAGAAGGAATAGGTTAATTCAATCTTCTTCTTTTTTTAGACTACAGAGATATTGAAGCTAGTTTAATAGAAAATAAGTGTGTAAAAAGTTGTTCCTTACAGGAAAAAATTGTCAAGCAGTAAAAAGTGAAAGCGTTAATTAAACCGTCTTGTCAGTGTTAATACTATTCTACTTATTTTCCGTAGCGACTATCAAGCTGACTTTCCCCACAGCTGTTTATTGCATCCCAAGGACACGCTCCTCTTTATGTAAATATAATGATAAAAAATGCAGTGACATGCTATACTCTCATTAATAAAGGGCATTTTCATTATCAAACGGACGGACAAGCAAAGAAGTGGCATTTGCTGTAATCCATCACACTTACTGCCTGTCTCTTGTAACTGAAGCAAAACACCGAGGCCGAGGTGGAGGAGTAGGTAGAGGAAACAGAATAAAAAAAAATATACCAACAACAACAACAACAACAACAATAACAACAACAACAACAACACGACTCTCACAATAACGAAAATAAATAACGACAACCCGCACACAACCACAACAATGCATCACTAACATCACAGTATCATCTCACAACACCACCTCATCTCACCTCACCTCCCCTCTCATTCTTGCATCACACGCAGCAGCATTAGCCTTAGCATTCCCACAACCCATGGCGGCCGCACTTCACACAACAACGATAACTTCTCTACGTACACGCGGCCTTCCCTGACACACCTTGAACCTCACCGCTGCTTTACTTTCGCCCCATCACGCTGAAGCAATGCACTGGAGCTTGAGATGTCCAGTGAGAAGTATTAAGACAATGATCTACCGCGCGGTATTCTCTCTTCCCACGTGTTAACAAGGCTGAGGGTAGCTGTTCTCCTCTTCTCTCCTCCTCGTGTCACCTCAGCCGTGTTTCTCAGTGACCTTTCCCTCCTTGTACGGAACAGTAATAACCTCGCGAGACACAGAACCGCGGCCTAATGATTGATAATGTAAATATGTATGTTTCTTTTCATGTGCTCGAGTTTGTGCATTAGTTCTTGTTGTTTTTCTCATTGCTATTATTATTATTACTGTTGGTTTTATTCTATTTTTACTGTAACTAGTAATAATTTATCTGATAATAATTGATAATGTAAAAAATATGTGTTTCTTTTCTTTTGATCCAGTTTGTGTGTTAGTTCTTGCTCATCTTATTGTTGTTCTTCTTGGTGTTACTGTTGTTCTTATTCTTCTGTTTCTTATCCTATTTTTGCTATGACTAATAATAAATGCTCTTATGATTGATAATGTAAATATGTATGGCTTTTTCTTTTTTTTTGCCTGAGTTCGCGTGATAATTCCTGTTCTTATTGATGTATTAGTCTTATTAGGTGTTCTTAGTCTATTTCGTAACATTTTTTTTTTACTATTACTGTGATTTTTATTTTTATTCTTTTTCAGTATCATCCTAACTAGTTTTACCTTCAATCGTTTTCTTATTCTTGTTCTTGCTTCTTGTTCTACGCTCTTCCTGTTGCTCTCTTACCTTGATTCTTCATCCCTTTTTTCCTAGTTGTTTTTTTCTTTTATCATTTTCTTATCTCGTTGTTCGCCTTCTTGCTTTTCTCTTCCTTTGTCGCCACATAACCTCGTTCTTGAGACTCCTCAGCATAATCAAATAGACAATCTCTTCGTTGTTGTTGTTGTTCTTGTTGTTGTTGTTGTTGTTGTTGTTGTTGCTGCTGCTGCTGCTACTGCTGTTGAAATTTTCTTCTTCTTCTTCTTCTTCTTCTTCTTCTTCTTCTTCTTCTTCTTCTTCTTCTTCTTCTTCTTCTTCTCCTCCTCCTCCTCCTCCTCCTCCTCCTCCTCCTCCTCCCCCTCCTCCTCCTCCTCCTCCTCCTCCTCCTCCTCCTCCTCCTCCTCCCTTTCTATCTCCTTCTTCTTCTACATCTTCTCCGCCTTCTCTATCATCTTCTTCTCTTTATTCTTCTGTTTCTTACCATTATCATTATTATTACCATTATTTTCCTCACCTTCTTCTTCTTCTTCTTCTTCTTCTTCTTCTTCTTCTTCTTCTTCTTCTTCTTCTTCTTCTTCTTCTTCTTCTTCTTCTTCTTCTTCTTCTTCTTCTTCTTCTTCTTCTTCTCCTCCTCCTCCTCCTCCTCCTCCTCCTCCTCCTCCTCCTCCTCCTCCTCCTCCTCCTCCTCCTCCTCCTCCTCCTCCTCCTTTTTCTTATAAGTCGGCACGGAGCCAATGATGAATGGTTAATAGAGCCTTGATTCCCCTGGCAAGGCTCCAGGAAGTTCCAGGAAGGTCAGTAAGGAAAGCACCAAAAAAAAAATAATAATGAAAAACAAAGGCTTCGGTTATAAAACACTCATAGTCAAACGCAAACTTCCTTGTCCAAGATTTTTTTTTTTTTTTATAATTGACGTTCTATTTTTTTAAAGCATTACGTCGCATGTTTTGATGATGTAGGTGTAATTGTTGCGTTTGTTTGTTTGGCTGCTTGTTTTTACCAGACTGCGTGAAATCTGCGTTAAAACCAGATGGAAACTTTATTGTTTTACATGTACTTACTTTGTATTTAATTATGTTTTTTTTTTCTCTCTCTGAAGCATTACGTTGCATATTATAATGCAAATATGCTTTTCTTTGTTCATTATAACCATTCCACGAATCTGTGTTAAAGTGAAACAAAAACTTTTATCTTACATTTGTTTAGAGTTTATTTAATGATTCTCCATTTTTCTAAGGCAATATCTTACATACCAGTAGAGTACCTGGAAGGCGAATGGCGAGCGAAGCTGTAAGTGATACAACAATGAAAGCACCACCCACATCGACAACTTGCCTACTATTCAAATCACTCTGCCTCAAAACTTTACGAGACCAAAATGGTTGTGCCTGTGCAAAATGGTAGTGGTGAATAGGAAATTTCATTCAGCGTTCAGAGGTATGTGTCCGCTCTTCCTGAGACAAAAAAAATAAAAAATAAATAAAAAGAATGGTGAAAATTACAGAAAACTGATGAAATTCTTTTTCCGACAGCCTTCTACTTTTTTGCAAGTTACCTGTTGACATCATCCAATAGAAGAGATGAAAGCTGTCATATAAAATTGATAAAGTTGTGCTATCATACGGTGCTAATTTCGTTACGATCGGCCTAGGCGCGTAGTTCCGGAGGTGTTAGTGTTTGAATAGCGTTTCAGTTTGGTCGGGCCGGACCGCTCAGAATGAAACAACAACCTTTATGGTAAACTTCGCTTCGCTCGTAATAATGATGTAAGCTTTCTTCCTTTTCCTCATTATGATCGTGCTTCGAATTTAATTTAAAATAAAACTGATACTTCTATTGCCTTACACCTATTTATGCTTTATCTAACGATACTCTATTTTTTTCCAAAGCATTCAGTTGTATATAATTGTGTCGTGCGATCAGAAAAGTGTGACTGTTCCTTGTTCACTGTAGGCGTGCTTCGAATTGGTGTCCGAGGTCTTGAAACGACCCTGCATTACTTGGAAGCAATTTCAAGTTAGTTGGGCCGCGTCTCGCCTAACTCCGCATTCTCAGACATTTCGGAGTCTCATCTCGACCACTTTTAATAAGATCTAGTATAATTCAATGGAATTTTCAAGGGGATTTGCATGTCTTTAAACGTCCCCGTGGTGCAGTGGCGAGCTTGTCTGGCTACGAATCCCCAGGCCCTGGTTCGAACCCAAGCAGGGAGAGTCGACGCAAAGCTCACTCATATGTTCATCCTTCTTTTGGACTGATCAATAAATGGCTGCCTGGGAAACCTGGGGAAAACAAAGAAGACGCGGACGTACCAGTGGCCCAGGGTTCCGCGGTGAGGGACGCCACCCACCACAGACTTAAAAGGCCAATGAGACGGAGATGAGCGCTGAGACCACATATACAACAGAAATATACCAGTACTTAACACACGCGCATTTATAGTGTATGTCCCCCAATTCAACATTACCTTTCACGATTCTAATAGTGGTCTAACAAGGACTCTGCATCGTAAAATGGAAAAACGCCCATGAGAACCAAACTAATCATCTCTGTGGCCTTTGAGATTAGCCTTCATAAGAGTCCAAGCGTTTCGATAATCAGAGCCCAGCATTGTCTTTGTTTTATTAATGTAACGCATGTCATCTGTGTTCAGTCCCTTTCTCCTACAATGTATTTAATGTCCTTCGTGGTTATTGCATGCCTTAAATTACTCAAGGTCAGGCACGAGGGGCGTGTCTCGGTCTCCACCACGCATACAAAAGAGCACCAGCCACGGCTGCACCTCAGACAGGGAAATAAATCAACTAACGCTTCACTGTTGCGGATGAAGCGAAACGAACATACGAAACATTTTTTAAACTCTGTAATCTTGGGGAGACGGCAAAATGAATGAACTTTTCTGTTTTACCTTTTTTATTTATGGAAAACCACAACGAACAGCTTGAATTAACCAATACATTTTACATATATATATATATATATATATATATATATATATATATATATATATATATATATATATATATATATATATATATATATATATATATATATATATATATATATATATATATATATATATATATATATATATATATATATATATATATATATATATATATATATATATATATATATATATATATACTCGTGTATATATATATATATATATATATATATATATATATATATATATATATATATATATATATATATATATATATATATATATATATATATATATATATACAATTTTGGGGGGAGCGGCAAGATGAGCCTTTTTTTTATCTCACTTTATTGATCTATTTACTTTTATGATTTATTAACTTTTTTTTAATTTTTTTTTTTATTTATTTTTTTTTTCTACTACTTTTGTGCCATGTGTCAGTCTTCCTAACATGCAAAATTTGGATGACAAAAAATACACACAGAAACACAAGTAGTCTTCAGATGACGTTGTGTTAAATCAGGTTATATTCATCTGAGTCGATCTCCTTGACACATAAATGGATAGAAAGATACGCAAAGAAGCACAAGGTTTCAGATCACGTGATGTAGGATCAGGGTAAGCTCATCTATATACATATGCAAACAGTACAACAAACCAAATAAGCCGAGACACGTACTTGAATCAGCCAAAGTGAGAACATGGCCCGTATTTAGGAACGCTTCCATCTCGCTACAACTATTTTCCAAGGCCACAGGGATGATTATCCAGGTTTTCAAGAGTGTTCCACTAGTTAATAGTGTAGAAATCTTGTTAATCTGTCACTAGAATCATAAAAAAAAAAAAAAAAAAAAAAATTGAAACAAACCCGTGTAATTTCAACTAGAGTCTTTTGAATGTAATGGAGGTGAGGCGCCTAAGTGTTTGAGAATATGGATCTATGCATGCACGCTAATACATGAAGTGGCCCGCTGCTCACTTAAAACTCATGCTACTCCATTCACGCCATGACCTCGCGCCTCGTCTCAAAAGGCTCCAGTACCGCAGTGCATTAATAACGACTCTGGCAACAGGTTTCTATTAAAATGTAGATCGAGTCAGTTCAAGTATCGGGTCCATATTCGGAAACACTTCCTCGCCGCACCTCCGTTACTTTCAAAAGGTTCTATTTCTTGAAGCGACTTTTAAGTTTCTAATGACAGATTTGCAAGCTTTATAGATCATTATCAGGAGAAACACTCTTGAGAACCTGACTAATCACCTCTGGTCTGAAAATAATCGTGGTGAAGGAAAAAGGGCCTCTAATTGAAGGTGAAAATCGTCGTGGTGAGAAAGCGAAGCGTTTCAGACTACAGGCCCTGAACTAAGAATATACGTAGATCATGTCAGCACAAGTCTCAGCCGCGGGTGGGGGCGTAACGCGATGCAGTCTGCGGTGAGGGCCTACAGCGCCACTCCCTCAGCGTCAGTCGGTCACAGTCAGTGCATGGGGCGCCACGTGCTTGGTGTGCAGTGTAGTAGCCAGCGGCTCACAACAGGAATAGATGCCTTGTTAACCCCGCCCATCAAGGCACGATGCAGATCATGTGTGAGAAGAACAGGAGGAGTGAAGGAACTGAGAGAATGGCTGATCTATTTTATTTATTTTTTATACTGTTCTGATCTTCTTTTCTCGAAATTCAGAGTACTAGAGAGAGAGAGAGAGAGAGAGAGAGAGAGAGAGAGAGAGAGAGAGAGAGAGAGAGAGAGAGAGAGAGAGAGAGAGAGAGAGAGAGAGAGAAAGTTTTATCTTTTCTGGGTTATATGACTATTGAAGAGACTGTAATGCAAATAAAAAGTTTCTAAATTGCATGTAATTACGAAAAATCCGTTTAGCACCAAAACTGACAGACTGATATCTGGCATTACAGTTTCTACTCAACAAACAAGTGTAATGCAAGTTTACAATATAGTTTCGAGATACACCACTGAATAATCCAAACCACTTAGCGCCTGTATTTTATTATTTGCTGAAGGAAATCATCTAGTGTGACTTACATGAAGGAACACGTGCATCACCATCATAAGGGATCACAGGATTACGAAGGCTCAATGATAAGGCTAAATGGCACAGTAAAAAAAATAAATAATAATAATAACAAATAAATAAATAAATAAATAAATAAATAAATAAATAAATAAATAAATAAAGGAAAACAAACAATATAGTAAAAATAACGATTAGAAACAAGTGTTTAAAGATAGCACAAAATAACATAAATGTGTCCTTGTGTTAAAAATTAAATATAAAACATACAGAATTACACAGAACGAGGTGTTGTCTTTATAAATCACAAAAACAAGACAGAAGAAATAAGAGAACCATGGTATTTTTTTCCTCCTTACATGTTCTTTACTAATGCTGGATGGATAGTGTTAAAACGCATTCCAGGAAGATGAAAAAGAGAGGAGGAGGAGGAGGGGGAGGAGATCTTGATCTGATGTTTATATTTAAATTCCTATTATGTATTTAGTTTTATAATGTATTATTTTTTTCTTATTTATTTATTTATTCATTTTCTGTAATCTTATATCGTTTAAATGTTTGCATCTAGATTTCAACCATTTTCTTTCATTATATTTCATTATATTTTAAAGGAGCATTTTTAATAGTCAAGACATCTATTTGTCAAGAAATACATATCTAATTAGCATAAGAGAATAAGAATGTACGTATGTATTCATCTTTACTAAGTACAGACTCATCGCAATATTCATTTTGCTAAAAAAAAATTTTTTTGTAAGAGCTAAAACTAATTTCAAACAAGTCTCTTTTCTAAATTTTATAAGAATACATAAATTACATATTATTATCATTATTATCAACATTCCACTGCTCTATTTATCTCAGAAGTTAACATCACGAGTCTTCTTCAGTCCGTAATAGCCAAGATTTTAATCATTCTTTCTAATCTAAAGCAAGTTTCTTCGCTGTACTGTACAAAAAAAGAAAAAACATTGTCATCATTATTTTACCGCTCTCTCTGCGTCAGAAATTAGCATCACAACTCTTCTTCAGTCTATAATACCCATGGGTCTGATAATTAACTATTTTCTGTACAGTACAAAAAAAAATAAATAAATAAATAAATAATAATAATAATAATAATAATAATAATAATAATAATAATAATAATAATAATAATAATAACAATAATAATAATAAAGATCGTAGTAACATTATTATAATCAACATTTCACTTCCCTCCTTGTATCACAAATTAGGATCACTACTCTTCCTCAGTTTATAACACACACTGGATCTTATTTAAAGCCCGTTTTCTTTCTGTATTGTAAAAAAAAAAAAATGTAAAAAATCTATAAACCTCATCTTAACTATCATCCTCTGTTCTACTTGTATCAGAATTAAGCATCACGACTCTTCCTTAGTTTATAACACCCACTTCTTTAATGCAGCGGTGCAATTAAAAGGGAAGAGAGCAGCGCGTTATGCTATACATGGTGGGTGAGTGTTGCAAGCAGTGTGTCAATGCGGCGTGAGGTACAGGACTGGTGGCGGCCGGTGGTGGTCAGCTCCAGGGAAGGCCTCCACGGTGAATGGTGTTAGCCGAGCATGCAATAACAATAACAATGTGTGTGGGGTAATAATAACAGGGTAAATAGTGGCAAGGTGGAGGTGGTGGTGGTAGTAGTAGTAGTAGTAGTAGTAGTAGTAGTAGTAGTAGTAGTAGTAGTAGTAGTAGTAGTAGTAGTAGTTGTAAATTATTATCATTATTATTATTATTATTATTATTATTATTATTATTATTATTATTATTATTATTATTATTATTATTATCTTTACTTTTATTATTATTATTATTATTATTATTATTATTATTATCTTTACTTTTATTATTATTATTATTATTATTATTATTATCTTTATTTCTATTATTATTATTATTATTATTATTATTATTATTATTATTATTATTATTATTATTACTATAACAATAATAATAATAATAATAATAATAATAATAATAATAATAATAATAATAATAATAATAATAATAATAATAATAATAATAACAGTTATAGTAGTAGCAGTACTAGTAGTAGTACCAGTAGTTGCAACATTAACAGTAGTAGTAACAGCAGTAATACCCGCAAGAAAAACAAGCAACACTAACATCAATACTCAATGCAGTAATAACAGCACATGAACAGCAACAAACTCCCGAAACACAACAGCAATCGCAACACGGGGAGCAATAACAGTAATAACCAAGCAAACAAACCACCATGCAGAGCGACACAAATAGCACCACCACACGAGCAGCAGACCACCAAACAGCCACCCAAGCACCGCCATCTGCCGCCCTTCTCACCGCACCGATCCCATGTACTTACGTCTCGTGGTGGCTTCGGGCGGTGGCACCAGCACTGACAAGGCGTGGGTTGGTGGCGTCAGCGGCCCCGTTTCCCACCACGTGCATCGCTACACTTTCCACAAACACCTTCCTTTCACTTTTCAATACTGTTGGTCGGAGATTCACTGAAGGTTACATGATCATTGTCGCTTCTTTAGGTCAGGCTGGAAAGAAAGCAAATGTACGGTTAGATACCCACCTCACATGTCGCCTGTAAGGGACATGTGAGGTGGGGGGGAAAAAAAGATAATCCACTTCAAGGATCGTAAAGAGAAAATTGTAATTGTAAATCTTACCATAAGGTGTTGAAACGTTAGACTTTGGTACATTTTGGTCAGTCATGTTACGAGGTCACCTTTCCTCCATGACTAATTATAGAGTTTGTCTTGCCAAGAAGGTGTAAAAGGAGGAGCAGGAGAAGGAGTGTCAAAGCAGCGCCGCTAGCTTTCCAAATTTCCTCAAGTGCAGGGGACCCAGACCTTGCAGTAGCTGCCTCAAGGCCGCACTCCTGCCTGCGTTTCTCCCTCACTGCCTTCCTCTTTGCTCTCCTTCACACCATCATCTCCCCTGTGCTTTCCTCTCTGCCTCAAAAATAACTCTTTTCCTCCCCCTCACCTCCTCTATATTCGTGACGTCAGCGCCACTCCTCCGCCGCCGCCACCACTATATAAGCGGGCCGATAGGCAGAGCAGCCACCAGTCCCCGACGAACCTCAGCCCCCGACATGGCCCTCAAGGTACTCCCTCCCTCCTGGCGTGCACACACTCCACACACACCGAACACTCCACTCGTCCCGCATCCAACACTCCGCAACACAAGCTGCTCTCAACACCCACACATGCACCCCATGACATCCTTAATACACCGCCCTCAACACCACGCCACAGCACAACAACTCAACAGACTTTCCCACAACCACCATCACGCCCCACACACAGTCTCCAATGATCCAAACATGCGTCCTGCCAACCACACTGATTTCTCTTTCTCCACCAGCTCGTCCTCCTGTCCGCCCTCTTGGCCGTCGCCCTCGCTGACACGGCTCCCTACAGACCACCCCCTCCTCCTCCTCCGACATACAGCGCCCCTGCGCCATCCTACAACGCACCTCAGCCAGTGGTAAGTTCCTCTCTCTCTCTCTCTCTCTCTCTCTCTCTCTCTCTCTCTCTCTCTCTCTCTCTCTCTCTCTCTCTCTCTCTCTCTCTCTCTCTCTCTCTCTCTCTCTCTCTCACACACACACTCACCGTCCTTCCTTCCCACCCACAGAGTCCCCCCAAGTATGACTTCAGCTGGAAAGTCAAGGACGACTATTCCGGCAACGACTACGGCCACCAGGAGGGCCGCGACGGCTACGACACACAGGGATCCTACTACGTGCAGCTGCCCGACGGCCGCCTGCAGGAGGTCACCTACACAGTTAACGGCGACTCAGGATTCGTGGCCCAGGTCAACTACCAGGGAGAAGCCCAGTACCCAACACAACAGGGCTACGGCTCCGCCCCGTCCTACCAGGCCCCTGCCCCGTCCTACCAGCAGCCCCGTCCGTCCTATGCGTAATGCTCACCACTTGTGAAGGACAAGTCTTCCTGTCTTTGTAAATACTCCACTGTACCAGTGCGTACCTGCTTCTCTGAAGGTAATAAACCCATGCGATGAAAAAAAGAAAACAGTCCTTTCTTCCATCATCCGTTCCTACACAATTTCCCCACTCCTCATCGGAGACTCATCACCACTGTATCATGATGAAAAGCTAATGATCTGAATGAATTTAAAGAACACAAAAGAAGAAAAGTATCAATAAACTTGACGAGTCTTATTATACTGCATACGATAAACTATACAGTTTAATATGAAGTAAATGTTACATGATAAAGGCAGAGGCTTCTCCCCCACCTTCCCTTTCCTCCAACCGTATTTGGCAGGAAGACATAAAGGTTTATGTAATCTGGAAAAGATGAATAACAATATGTACAAGAACACCTACACTGCCCGGGCAGACAACCTGCGTCTGTCATCACATCTTCAAAGAAACGACAAGAAAGTCGACTAAAAACATCTAAATTAAATCCACTACGATAACATATAATATTTTAGTTGCAAATTTAATTACAGGTATTTGTCCAATCCGTTCTCGAAAAGTGAAATTCTTATGTCATCATTGACACCGGCGAGTTAATTATTGCAGACGTGAGCGGCCCGACAGGAGAAACATTTGACTTCCTCTGACGAAAATATTTTACCATTTATGCTGTTTCTTTGATTTGCACACTTCAATCTTTATTAGATGAAGTTGCGCCACACGCTATAGCTGTGCGTGGCCTCTGCGCTCATTTCCGTGTCATTAACCTTTGAGTCTGTAATAGATGACACCCCTTCCTCCGGGACGCAGGGCCACTGGGACATCCCGGTTTCCACAGCTTACCTTCCCCAGGTTTCCTCAGGTACACACTTATCAGCCAACACAAAGGAAGGGTGGACAGCTGGGTGAGCAGTGTGTTGACTCTGATTTTAATATGATTCAGAGATTCTTTTGCTTCTCTCACTGCAGTAACTATTGGCCATTCACTGAAAACTGGTCATCATCGTTGTCAGAACTGCATAAAAATCTTCCTGTGAGGTCTTCTAGTTAAGTGACTGCAAATTTCGAGTTAGTGGCCTTTTTTTTTTTCCTAACGAGCCTATGAGCAACGGCAATAATATGGAAGGAAAAGAATAATTCAAAAGAGGTTTACTCTTCTTTGTTGTTTGCTTTTTATATCCAAGAAGAAAGTTTTGTCTGCCAAAATAATCTTGCTCCCTTTAATTGATTACTGAGAGATAAATGTATGAAAATGTCACTTTCTGAAAAGATAAACCACCTACGATAAATTATTCACAACTCGTTTAATCTGTATTATCTGAGTTGACATACAGTCCTTGCAAAACACTTGCAAAGTCCACACTTACAAAACAGTTATCAGCGATTGTGGCTAATTGCTTTTCGCCAATGGTAAGATTTTTCCTGTTTTTTACCAGAAGACCGATGCTACAGATGAGGACAATTTTACCTCTTAAGTGAATAGAAATATAAGAAGGTCAAAAGTAATTCCGTATGATTAAAATGCCTTACTTCTGCTACACTCATGTGTTCTGAATTTTCCTGTTCTGCATATTTGCTTTTTTTTTTTTTTCTTTTTTGGTTTCGCAGCCAATTTCATCCAAGTGGCTTGCTCAACGTGTTGGTACATTATACCTCAACTTTAAGAATCTTATTCAGACACAGAGATGGAGAAAGGAAGAGGAAGATGAGCACCATGAGGTGGAAAATGGACGAGGAAGAAACTGGGTGAAGTAGAGAAGACTGAGGAGACGGACGTTGTTGTCTACGATGATGACTACAATGACGACAACGAGAAGGAAACGACGATGACGACGACGACGATGACGACGATGATGACGACGATGACGATGACGACGATGACGACGACGACGACGATCACGATGACGACGACGACGATCACGATGACGACGACGACGATCACGATGACGACGACAACGATGACGACGATGATGACGATGATGACGACGATGACGATGACGACGATGACGACGACGACGACGATCACGATGACGACGACGACGATCACGACGACGACGACAACGATGACGACGATGATGACGATGATGACGACGATGACGATGACGACGATGACGACGATGATGACGATGATGACGACGATGACGATGACGACGATCACGACGATCACGACGACGACGACAACGATGACGACGATGATGACGATGACGATGATGACGACGATGACGATGATGACGATGACGACGACGACGATGACGATGATGACGATAACGACGATGACGATGACGACGACGATGACGATGATGACGATGACGACGACGACGATGACGACGACGATCACGATCACGATCACGATGACGACGACGACAACGACGACGACCACGATAACGACGACGACAACGACGACGATCACGATGACGACGACGACGAAGACGACGACGACAACGAAGACGACGATGACAACGATGACGACGACGACAACGACTACGATAATGACAACGACAACAGTGAACAAGACGATGACAACGACAATAATGAGAACAACAAAACAATGACAACAACAATGACCACTACGATGACGACAATGACGAGAAACAAAGATGAAAATGATGACGATAATGACGACAACGACGACAACGACAAGAAAACAAAAACGAAAACGATGACGACGACATCAACATTAACGACGAACACGACAACGATAAACAACGACCAAGATAAAGAAGACGACAACGACAAATGACAACGTTGAAGAAAAGGAGTAGGAGAGTAGATGGAAGAGGAGTGCCGTGCCGTTATCTCTCCATATTTTCTCAAATGAGTGGGACCCAGACCTTGCAGTCCCTGCCTCAAGGCCGCACTCCAGCCTGCGTCTCTCCCTCCCTTCCTTCTTCCTTGCTCTCCTTCACACCATCATCTCCTCTGTGCTTTCCTTTCTGCTTCAAAAATAACTCTTTTGCTCCTCCTCACCTCCACTGACGTCAGCACCACGCCGCCGCCGCCGCCACTATATAAGCTGGCCGAGAGGCAGAGCAGCCACCAGTCCCCGACACACCTCAGCCACCGACATGGTCTTCAAGGTACTCCCTCCTTCCTGGCATGCACACACTGCATCTAATGCACCCAACACTCCACACTCCACAACACAAGATGCCTCCCACACCCACAACCCCAATGCACCGCCCTCAACACCACGCCACAGCGCTAGAACAACACTACATCAAATTTCCCCACAACCACAACCACCACCACGCCCCACACACACTGCCCCCAAAGCACCACACATCACACCCCACACGTGGCAACTTTCCCACACACCCCGCCAACGCCTCTCAACGCGTCCTGCTAACCACACTGATTCATCTTCCTCCACCAGTTCGCCCTCCTGTCCGCCTTCGTGGCCGTCGCCCTCGCCGACAATGCTCCCTACAGGCCACCCCCTCCTCCTCCTCCTCCTCCCACCTACAACGCCCCCGCCCCATCCTACGGCGCCCCTGCACCATCCTACAACGCACCTCAGCCAGTGGTAAGTTCCGCTCTCGCACGCACACACACACACACACACACACACACACACACACACACACACACACACACACACACACACTCACTGTCCCTCTCACCCCTCCTACAGAGTCCCCCCAAGTATGACTTCAGCTGGAACGTCAAGGACGACCTTTCCGGCAACGACTACGGCCACCAGGAGGCCCGCGACGGCTACGACACCCAGGGATCCTACTACGTGCAGCTGCCCGACGGCCGCCTGCAGGAGGTCACCTACACCGTCAACGGCGACTCAGGCTTCGTGGCCCAGGTCAACTACCAGGGCGAGGCTCAGTACCCAACACAGCAGGGCTACGGCTCCGCCCCGTCCTACCAGCCCCCTGCTCCGTCCTATCAGCAGCCCCGCCCGTCCTACGCGTAATGCTCCACCCTCGTGACGGCCAAGTCTTTCTGTCTTTGTAAATACTCCATTGTACCAGTACGTACCTACTTCCCTGAAGGCAATAAACCCATGCGATAAAAAAGCAGTCCTTCCTTCCATCGTCAATTCCTACACATTCCCTCCACTCCTCGCAAAATCATCACCTAATGAAAGCATTGCGGCTGGGGATTCGGAAGAAAATAAAGGAACACAAAGGAAGGAAAACTATCAACAGACCTGCTGGACCTTATGATTGTGCTTTTGATAAATAATTCAGTTCAATATAAAATCAAAGGCATCAGATACTAACAGCGAAGGCTCCTCCCCATTACTGTTACCTTCAGCCACGGCAGACAGGACAGTATGACAGACGATGCAATGTAGAAGAATTGTATTATAAAATGTGTAGAAACTGCAACATTATCAGGACAAAACTACACCGCCATATCACCACAGTAATGTAAGGGAAGCAATATTTCCCCCCCCCCAAAAAAATATAACGATAAAACTTTTTTTTAAATGTTCTGACGATCTTTGCTGCGATTATACATAATACCTTAGTTGCAGTATTTCTACAATCTATTCTTCAAAATTGAAAATGTTGTTAATAGCGACAATGGCGGAAAGGCGTTTTCAGATGTGAGTGATCCTAACGAAGAAACGAAACCAAACGCTGGTTTCGTTTGACAATACTTTATGATTTATATTCAAACAGTTCCGGTTTCTGTCGTTTGTATCATGGACTGTAATCTATTTTTGTACTAATGTTATTAAAACTTTAAATTACTAGAAAACCTTTTATCATTAGACCATCACAGCCTCAACTATCAACTACAGTATCATAGTGTTGTCTTTTTTCATAAATTTCATTTAACCCTTAAATTCTTTTTTTTTTTATGTTTGTCATACATACCTGCTCTCTCTCTCTCTCTCTCTCTCTCTCTCTCTCTCTCTCTCTCTCTCTCTCTCTCTCTCTCTCTCTCTCTCTCTCTCTCTCTCTCTCTCTCTCTCTCTCTTACTTTTCCATCTCGTCTGTGTGTGAGGCATAGAATCAAAATTCCATGTAGTATGTGGTTAAAGAACGAATTACAAATTTTCATTTTTTTTTTCCAATTATTATTATTTCTGGTTTATTATTAAAAGAAGATTCACAAACACTTTGCTTCAACCAACTTTCAACAGTGGTGACTGAAATTTAAGTTGCTTGATATTATATAATTTAGAGATTCTTTTGCCTCGTTCACTGCAGGAAATTGCCGGTCATTCATGAAACATTGAATATGATCTTCGTTGCATCCGATATGAAATACCATGCATCCATCAACATTACATTTCATGTTCCGTTCACAGACCCACCCAGTGACTGTAAAGTTTCTTTTCCAAGTGTTCCTGTTACTTGACTGGAAGTTTTCATGTCATTGGCAAATTTTGTTATTTTGCATAATCGTACTCTTCCATCCTACCCGTCTGAAACTTAGCATGGGATACGCTTCAGGAACACTTATAAATGTTAATGATATATAACGCAGCATTTATAGTGATATTATCTGAAACTCAAAATCAACTGTATTTACCAGTATTAGCCATTACCTACTAACAGTGGTAAGTAATCCTAAAGCGTGCCACATGCACGGGTTTGGAGACAGCGCTAACGGGTGGGTTGCCAGAGTACAACACACAATGCAGCCTCCAGTCCCCGTGACAGCGACTATAGTCACTTGAATAGCAGTTTTCGTGTTACTGACAAATTTTGTTATTTTACAAGTGGCTCACTCATCAATGCCAATACCATGCACTGAAAACAGAAACAAAATAAATGTAAATCTCCTATTCCTTGTCTGACTTCTTTAAAATTCCAAGAGAAACTTTTCGCCGCGAATCTTCTTCACTTCACGTACAGTACAAAAATACCCCATGAAGAGGTCACATAGTTCTCAATTTTTGGATAATCCTCTTTTAACTGTAGTCTTTTGCGCTTGGCACCTTCTGGAAGCCTTTTTTATAACTTTTTGCTGCCTTAGGCCTTAACCCGTCTTACATAAAAATATGCAATCTTTAAGATTCATAGTTCTAATATAGAGTGGCTGAGCGGCAAACGCCATTCAGCATTATCGCCAGTATATACATATAGATATATATAGATACAAAACAGTTATCAGACATCATAACTTTCCTGCTTTTTATCGATGTGATTATCCTGTTTATTTAAGCAAAAAAGACCAATGTTACAGGGAAGATTTTTTTTTTTCATGTAAAGAACTAAAAAAGATAAAGTGATGAAAAGTAATTCCTTACGATTGGGTTCACATTCCTGTGTTACACTCGTGCATGTACTGCATTTTAAAACAGGAACAGAACGAGGGATGAGGATCAACAGAAGGAGGAAAATGAGAAGAAAGAAGAGGCTGTCAAAGATGATGACTAAGAAGATCAACAAGAACAAGAACAAGAACAAGGACAAGAAGAAAAAACAAAAAAAGGACGACGACGACGACGAAGCCGATGACGACGACGAAGACGACAATGACGAGGAAGAAGAGTCAATGGAACAGAGCTGCTAGCTGTCCAAATTTCCTCAAGTGTGGGGAACTAAGACCTTGCAGTGGCTGCCTCAAGGCCGCACTCCTACCACCGCCTCTCCCTCCCTGCCTTCCTCCTTGCTCTCCTTCACACCATCATCTCCGCTGTGCTTTCCTCTCTGCTTCAAAAAATAATTCTTTTGCTTCCCCTCACCTCCTCTGTGCTTGTTACGTCAGCGCCACGCAACAGCCGCCGCTACTATATAAGCGGTCCGAGAGGCAGAGCAGCCACCAGTCCCCGACGCACCTCAGCCCCCGACATGGCCCTCAAGGTACTCCCTCCCTCCTGGCGTGCACACACTGCACCTAAAGCACCTGATAATCCACACGTCCCGCTCCTAGCACTCAATAACACAAGCTGCCTCCAACACCCACACATGCACCCCACCACACCCCCAACATACCGCCCTCAACACCACGCCACAGCGTCCCAACAACACCATAACAAACTCCCCCACAACCACAACCATCACCAGGCCCCACACACACTGCCCTGAACGCACCACACATCACACTCCACACATGGCAACACTCCCATATGCCACGACAACGCCTCTCAACGCGTCCTGCCAACCACACTGATTTCTCTTCCTCCACCAGCTCATCCTCCTGTCCGCCTTCGTGGCCGTCGCCTTCGCCGACACGGCTCCCTATAGACCGCCCCCTCCTCCTCCCACCTACAGCGCCCCCGCGCCATCCTACAACGCACCCCAGCCAGTGGTGAGTTCTGCTCTTGAGCGGTCGCGCGTGCGCGCGCGCGACCGCACACACACACACACACACACACACACACACACACACACACACACACACACACACACACACACACACACACTAATCGTCCCTCCCTTCCTCCCACCCACAGAGTCCCCCTAAGTATGACTTCAGCTGGAACGTCAAGGACGACCCTTCCGGCAACGACTACGGCCACCAGGAGGGCCGCGACGGCTACGACACCCAGGGATCCTACTACGTGCAGCTGCCCGACGGCCGCCTGCAGGAGGTCACCTACACCGTCAACGGCGACTCAGGCTTCGTGGCCCAGGTTAACTACCAGGGCGAGGCCCAGTACCCAACACAGCAGGGCTACGGCTCCGCCCCTTCCTATCAGGCCCCCGCCCCGTCCTACCAGCAGCCCCGCCCGTCCTACGCGTAATGCTCCACCGTCGTGACAGCCAAGTCTTTCACTCTCTGTAAATACTCCATTGTATCAGTGCGTTCCTCCTTCCTGCAAAGCAATAAACAAAGGTAATAAAATCTGTCCTTCTTTCATCCTGCTATTCACAGCCCTCATCGCGTACTTCAAAACCGCCCATCCTGTCAACAGCCCTTCACTAGCACTTGTTCTTTTTCTCTAGATATAAAAATCTATAATCTTTATCCTACTTAAACAAAAGTAACTGAAAAATTATACACAAGAAATTTTATCTTTCTCCCTCCGCCCTACTGGCAAATTGTATTGAAGACTCTCTCGCGATGAACCTTGCAACAGAATTCCTGAGAAAACATGTAAACAATGTAGTATTTCACTATTATATGAGAGAATTAAAACCATACATGTTGAGAAACAAGATATTTCGAAATATTTTCTAGGTAAGAAATCTTGCTCCTGTATTCCACGCACTGATGAGCGAGCGGTGTGTGGAGAATGTCACCAATATTTCCGCCTTTCAAGCAAGTCACTTTGTTCTCTTACTCTCACGGGATGCAGAAATCCTTACGAAATTTTGCAAATGTTGCCAAACAGAAGCCGCTACATGACTGGTGACAAGCAGAGAAGAGGAGGAAGAAGAAGAAGAGGATGGTGTGCATGGATTACAGAACTTAACAAACAGTAGCTCACCGTCATGTCCTTGCATGGCTTTTAGGGAACTAATCCGAACTATTAGTTGTTAGAAAAAACTAACCATTCATTAATGTCAGGGGGGGAGGAGGAGGAGGAGGAGGAGGAGGAGGAGGAGGAGGAGGAGGAGGAGGAGGAGGAGGAGGAGGAGGAGAAGGAGAAGGAGAAGGAAACGGAGAAGGAGTAGGAGAAGGAGAAGGAGAAGGAGAAGGAGGAGGAGGAGGAGCAAAAAAGTAATACAAAGGAAGACTAAACAGTATCATATCTGAAGGTCCTTGTTAGACTGTTTGACTAACTATTTTACACTGACTGTTATTGGGCGAGACCATCCTTCCAGCTGAATGTGGCCGGAAATACGAAGTGATACCATGTGGTATTGAAAAACCACAAGGAATTTGAGAAGACAGTAAGAAAAAGAGTTGTGGTCTACGTACTTCTGTTTGTGAAAAAGAATGTAAATGACTGACAATTATTTAATGTGGTGTCTACAAATTTCACAACGATCTTCCATTCACACCCTTTCCCACAAACAAAAGTAGACGACGACGATGACGACGATTGATTAACTGACTGGATGATTTAATTCACCGCAAAGCTAGGGTCATATGGGTGAAGGGAGGGTGTGGCGTGAGTGAGTGAGCTGAAGCTGCAAGAAAAGGCAAAACGTGGCTTCAAGAGAATAACGCAATGGAGCAGCGGGGATTGGGTGAGGCTATGGAGCGAAAAAATAATACAGATGAATGTATAAAAAAAAAAAAAAATAATAATAATAATATAAAAACACGAAAAAGGTTACGTCCGTGGCAATGTGGAACTGCAAGATAGAATCTAAATACAGCAGAGTTAAAACAGTGCAGTGGACTTATTTACTAATTAACTTTTCACGCGCAAAGGAGGCTGCCCTTATTGCCACTACAATGGAGAGTACCAGAGTTGACAAAAGCTTCTATAGATGTTACCTGTAAAAAAAAAAAAAAAAAAAACTGTCTCAGCCACGACACGCAGGAGCCAAGCATCCAAGCCTTCAAGAAATACATCCACAGGAGAGTCTTGGAATCTTTAAAAAACGAACCCTACAGACTTTATAGGCTCACGAAAAAAAGAAATACACCTATATCACCTCTTTTCCTCCCCTT
Organism: Scylla paramamosain; assembly: GCF_035594125.1. Classification (NCBI taxonomy): domain Eukaryota; kingdom Metazoa; phylum Arthropoda; class Malacostraca; order Decapoda; family Portunidae; genus Scylla; species Scylla paramamosain. The sequence continues at coordinate 18,990,213 of NC_087175.1, forward strand.
CCCGTGACACGTCTCCACATCTCCACCTCTTCACCTCATTCCGTGTATCTGAAACAAGCCTCCTCCTTTCACTCTCTTCTCTTGTAAGGTCACCGCCACGCCGCTCCCGTCAGTTTATAAGCGCCGGAGAGGCAGAGCAGCTAGCAGTCTCCACCGCGCCTCACGCACAGACATGGCCCTCAAGGTACTCACTCTCTCCCTCCCTTCCTCCCTCCCTTCTGCCTGCAGAAGCACCACCTAACGCCTAACAAACACAAGAAATGACACTCACACACACACACACACACACACACACACACACACACACACACACACACACATACACACACATGCGTTCTGCCACCCACACTGATTTTTCTTCCTCCACCAGCTCGTCCTCCTGTCCGCCCTCATGGCCGTCGCCCTGGCCGACACGGCTCCCTACAGGCCTCCCCCACCCTCTCCCCCTCAGACCTACAGCGCCCCAGCCCCATCCTACAGCGCCCCTGCACAATCCTACAACGCACCTCAGCCAGTGGTGAGTTCTTCACACACACACACACACACACACACACACACACACACACACACACACACACACACACACACACACTGTTCCTCCCTCCTCATTCACAGAGTCCCCCGAAGTATGACTTCAGCTGGAACGTCAAGGACGACTTTTCTGGCAACGACTACGGCCACCAGGAGGGCCGCGACGGCTACGACACCCAGGGATCCTACTACGTGCAGCTGCCCGACGGCCGCCTGCAGGAGGTCACCTACACCGTCAACGGCGACTCAGGCTTCGTGGCCCAGGTCAACTACCAGGGCGAGGCACAGTACCCAACACAGCAGGGCTACGGCTCCGCCCCGTCCTACCAGGCCCCCGCCCCGTCCTACCAGCAGCCCCGCCCGTCCTACGCGTAATGCTCCACCCTCGTGACGGCCAAGTCTTTCTGTCTTTGTAAATACTCCATTATACCAGTACGTACAAAGCAATAAACGAATGCGATAAAACACTCTCCTTCCTTCACCCTACATTTCGAATTCCCTACCAAACTCTCCATACATTCCCTTCCCAGCTCCCCACCAACCCTCCACCTCACATCCTGCCAAAAGCCTCGCCACGTTCCGCCCAATCGCACCAACCTGTCGTCAGGTCGTCACATGTTTCCTGAAATGCATGACAACAGATACCAGGAGGGAGACGATCTAGAACGAGGATTTGTGTGTTTAGCTGTTTGTTCCTCGTAATGAACTACGAGTGGAAGAACAGAAAAAGAACAGAAAAGAGCCTCATTCACTCCGATCTCCTATTTGTAAACATGACATCTAAAAACAAAAAAACATCAAGTATCTTGCAGGAAATGTGTATATTGAAATTTTTAAACCGAGAATTAAATTATGGATTAAACTACACTATACCAACGTTAGTGCCTCGAACTGCATTATATTAAAGAAAATTAAGTTTTCATGAGAACAAATGAAAGACGAGAAGAATTATGCCAAAATAACAATGAGGACAGTATGAAAAACAGCAAGAAACAGCGGCAGCAAGTCTGGAACCTTCAATGACAAGCCGACTAGGTCTATTCTGGAATACACTGCGAGGTAAGCGAGAGGGGCTGGTAGAGGCACTGCTAGGTAACAGTGAAGGGCAGGCGCGAGCACTACAGGAAAGGGACGACGGGCTGGGAGGGGCAGTGAAGAATACGGGCGAGGGACTGCAAGGGCACTGCGAGGTAAGGGCGAGGGGTTGGAAGGGCACTGCGAAGTAGGGACGAAGGGCTGGGAGGGCACAGTGAGGTGGCAAAGGCTGGACCAATCGTGTAGATTCGTGAAACACCAACTTTCAGGTGATGCTTCATGAGAGAGAGAGAGAGAGAGAGAGAGAGAGAGAGAGAGAGAGAGAGAGAGAGAGAGAGAGAGAGAGAGAGAGAGAGAGAGAGAGAGAGAGAGAGAGACTTAACATCTGAAAAGGATTTCATTCATTAATTCAAAACACCACGAGAGCGAGTCAGACAATATAATTGAAGGAATGGGGTGACATGTGGAGTGAGTTACAGTTACACAGAGGAAGGGAAAAAAAGGGTGCTACTTTGTCTTGTTATCTATATGGAAAAAAACATCTACACCGTACTCTGGCTTGTTATCTACAAGGAAAAAGTATTTACACCGTACAAATTTTATTTTGGAATTATATATAACATAGAGATAATGTAATTAAAATATTAAAAATTTCTTTTTACTCGTATTCTAGCGATGAACAGCACGTACAGTACATCAGCTTAAAATTCTATAGGCCAGGAGCTTCTTTTCCTATCATCTGCCAAAAGAAGTAGTCTGAGTGCGCCTAAAATGCTCTTTCATTGATGCCTTATATTTTTTTTCAACACACGAATCTTCACATCAAGCAAGGATCTTTCAGTTCCTTGTGATGTGCTTCGATGTTAGGATCGACTTAATATTGCCGATGATTTACGGAAAAATAACGAAATTTGAGTTGGTTTAAATGAGAGTAAGCTGGCCAGTCGTCGGAATAGACTATTGAGCCTTCAGCTCACATGAGTCTTCGCGTAATGAAACTTCCAGCTTCCCTCAAAGAACACAAATAAAAAATAAATATACAATACCTGTCACAAAAATAAAAGATGAGAAGAGAACATCATGAGTATGAAGACATTAACTGTACAAGTCAAAGAGAAGAGTGGACAAGGGCAGGACACATGACGCGCCAGACAGATAACAGATGGACGGTTGGAGTAAGGGACTGACAACCTAGAGACGGTAAAAACATGAACGGGAGACAAAGAGCTTGATGAAGAGATAAGTTTTCCTGGGGTGGCCTGAAACAGATGGAGAGCAGAGAGATAAGAAAAGTTGAAGAAAGCCTTTGTTAAGCCGGGTAATGTTAGAAGATAATGATCATAGTCATGATAATAATCATGATGATGATAATGAAAATGATGATAATGATGATGATGATGATGATGATGATGATGATGATGATGATGATGATGATAATGGCGATGAAGTTAATGTTGAACATGATGATGATGATGCGGCAGAAAACTTCAAGTGCCCAAAGCAACCGCATGCAATTTCTAACAAAAGTCGTGTCACTTTCAAAAAACTAAATTGTGTTTCATTATGGTCTCGCCACACCCTCCCATCGCCACGCCACGTGCATTTCTTTCTAGTTCCCTCTCTTCTTCCCCTCCAAATTCATTCTATCCATCCGACCTCTTTCCTTACATTCATCATGACTTCCCTTCACATCTTCACCTCCTAACCTCATTTTGTGCCTCAGAAATGAGTCAGCATTCCTTCTCTCTGTGCTCGTGACGCCTGCGCCACGCTCCCACACCCGCCACTATATAAGCAGGGAAAGAGGCAGAACAGCCACCAGTCCCAGACGCACCTCAGCCCCCGACATGGCCCTAAAGGTACTCCCTCCCTCCTGTCGTGCACACACTGGACCTAATGCAGACAACACTCCACACGTCCCGCACCCAACACTCCACAACACAAGCTGCCTCCACACCACACATGCACCCCACCACATCCACAACACACCGCCCCTAACACCTCGCCACAGCGTACCAACAACACCACAACAAATTTCATCACAACCACAACCACCACCACGCCCCACACACAATACTCCCACCACCCCACACATGGCAACACTCCCACACACCACGACAACGCCTCTCAACGCGTCCTGCAAGCAACACTGATTCCTCTTCCTCCACCAGCTCGTCCTCCTGTCCGCCCTCGTGGCTGCTGCTCTCGCCGACAGGGCTCCCTACAGGCCACCCCCTCCCCCTCCACCTCCCACCTACAGCGCCCCCGCCCCATCCTACAGCGCACCCCAGCCAGTGGTGAGTTTCTCACACACATGCAGTTTATGCACACAAAGACTCTCTCTCTCTCTCTCTCTCTCTCTCTCTCTCTCTCTCTCTCTCTCTCTCTCTCTCTCTCTCTCTCTCTCTCTCTCTGTCTCACCGTCCTCTCTCCCTCCCACCCACAGAGTCCCCCAAAGTATGACTTCAGCTGGAACGTCAAGGACGACCCTTCCGGCAACGACTACGGCCACCAGGAGAGTCGCGACGGCTACGACACACAGGGATCCTACTACGTGCAGCTGCCCGACGGCCGCCTGCAGGAGGTCACCTACACAGTCAACGGCGACTCAGGCTTCGTGGCCCAGGTCAACTACCAGGGAGAAGCCCAGTACCCAACACAGCAGGGCTACGGCTCCGCCCCGTCCTACCAGGCCCCCGCCCCGTCCTACCAGCAGCCCCGCCCGTCCTACGCGTAATGCTGCACCCTCGTGACGGCCAAGTCTTTCTGTCTTTGTAAATACTCCATTATACCAGTACGTACAAAGCAATAAACGAATGCGATAAAACACTCTCCTTCCTTCACCCTACACTTCGAATTCCCTACCAAACTCTCCATACATTCCCTTTCCAGCTCCCCACCAACCCTCCACCTCGCATCCTGCCAAAACCCTCGCCACGTTCCGCCCAATCGCACCAACCTGTGCCGTCCCATCGGGTCGTCACATGTTTCCTGAAATGCATGACAACAGGTACCAGGAGCGAGACGATCTAGAACGAGGATTTGTGTGTTTAGCTGTTTGTTCCTCGTAATGAACTATGAGTGCAAGAACAGAAAAGAACAGAAAAGAGCCTCATTCACTCCGACCTCCTATTTGCAAACATGACACCTAGAAACAGAAAAAAACATCAAGTATCTTGCAGGAAATGTGCATATTGAAATTTTTAAGCCGAAAATTAAAGTAGTGAATAAACTACACATACCAATGTTAGTGCCTAGACCAGTATTGTATGAAAGAAAATTAAGGTATTATGAAGAGAATAAATGAAAGACGAGAAGAATTGTTTCAAAATAACAATAAGGAGAACGATGTGAAAAACCGCAGAAAACAGTGATTGCAAGTCTGAAAACTTCAATGACAAGCCGTCTAGGTCCATTCTGCAAAATAATGCGAGGTAGGGGAAAGGAAAAGGAAAGGAAAAGTAGAGGCACTGCGGGGTAAAATCGAAGGGCTGGTAGGAGCACTGAAGGAAAGGGGCGAGGGACTGGGAGGGAAGTGAGGGATACGGCGAGGGACTGGAAGCAGTACTGGGAGGTAAGGGCGAGGTTCTGGAAGGGGCACTGCAAAGTAAAGGCGACGGGCTTAGAGGGCACAGCGGCGAGGTGGCAAAGGATGGACCAATCGTGGAGACTAGAGAGAGAGAGAGAGAGAGAGAGAGAGAGAGAGAGAGAGAGAGAGAGAGAGAGAGAGAGAGAGAGAGAGAGAGAGAGAGAGAGAGAGTTGACATCTGAAAGGGATTTCTTTCAATCATTCAAAACACCACGAAAGCGAGTCAGGTAATATAACTTAAGGAGTGGGATGACAGGGGGTGTGGGTTCCAGTTACACACAGGAAAGGAAAAAAAAAGTTGTCTGGAATAGCAGAATAGTGAAGCATTGTTGGGCAGTGTGAAGCAGGGCAAAGGAAACACGCGGAGCCTATGGGCGAGGCAGTTTGGACATAGAGAGCGGAAGAAATATAAATAAGTGAATAACTGCTGGCCGAAGTGACAAAATCTCCCACTGTTAATAGTGTAGTCAAAATATCACCATCAGTACCGAGAAAGACAGATATTCAGTTTTAACATTTGAGTCAGAAACCAAGAGTCACATGAGTCTTCGCGTAATGAAACTTCCAGCTTCCCTCAAAGAATACAAAAGAAAAAAAATAAACAATGCCTATCACAAAAATAAAACATGAGAAGAGAATATCATCAGTATGAGAGCAGACCAAAATTGAAGACATTAACTATACAAGTCAAAGAGAAGAGTGGACAAGGGCAGGACACATGACGCGCCAGACAGATAACAGATGGACGGTTGGAGTAGGGGACTGACAACCTGGAGACGGTAAAAGCGGGAAGTGAAGACGGGGAGCTGATAAAGAGATGAGTTCTGATAGGGTGGCGTGGAACAGATGAAGACCAGAGAGATAAGCAAAGACAGTTCAAGAAAGCCTTTATTATGCTAGGTAGTGTTAGAAGATAATGGTTATGGTGATGGTGATGATGATGTGATGATGATGATCGTGATGATGAGGCGACAGAAAACTTCAAGTGCCAAAAAACAGCCGCTTGCAATTTCTCACAAAAGTCGTGTCGTTTACTAAAAACAAATTTCTGATGTATTCTGTCCTCGCCACGCCCTCTCAACGCCACGCCAAGTGCTTTTTTTCCTGGTCTTTTCTCTTCCTCCAAGTTCATTCTATCCATCCGACCTCTTTCCTTACATTCCTCGTGACTTCCCTTCACATCTTCACTCCTAACCTCATTTTGTGCCTCTAAAATCAGTCACCATTCCTTCTCTCTGTGGTCAAGCCGTCCGCGCCACGCCCTCACCGCCGTCACTATATAAGCAGACCGACAGGCAGAACAGCCACCAATCCCCGACGCACCTCAGCCCCGACATGGCCCTCAAGGTACTCCCTCCCTAATGGCGTGCACACACTGCACCTAATGCAGACAACTATCCACACGACCCGCATCCAACACTCCACAATACGAGCTGCCTCCACACCACACATGCACCCCACCATATCCACAACACACTGCCCTTAACCACACACCACAGCGCCCCAACAACACCACAATAAACTTACCCACAACCACAACCACCACCCCGCCCCACACACAATACTCCCAACACCCCACACATGGCAACACTCCCACACACCACGACAACGCCTCTCAACGCGCCCTGAAAACCACACTGATTCCTCTTCCTCCACCAGCTCGTCCTCCTGTCCGCCCTCGTGGCTGCCGCCCTCGCCGACAGGGCTCCCTACAGGCCACCCCCCTCCCCCACCACCTCCCACCTACAGCGCTCCCGCCCCATCCTACAGCGCACCCCAGCCAGTGGTGAGTTTCTCACACACATGCAGTTCATGTGGACATACACACACACACACACACATATACTCTCTCTCTCTCTCTCTCTCTCTCTCTCTCTCTCTCTCTCTCTCTCTCTCTCTCTCTCTCTCTCTCTCTCACCGTCCCTCTCTCCATCCCACCCATAGAGTCCCCCCAAGTATGACTTCAGCTGGAACGTCAAGGACGACCCTTCCGGCAACGACTATGGCCACCAGGAGGGCCGCAACGGCTATGACACCCAGGGATCCTACTACGTGCAGCTGCCCGACGGCCGCCTGCAGGAGGTCACCTACACCGTCAACGGCGACTCAGGCTTCGTGGCCCAGGTCAACTACCAGGGAGAGGCACAGTACCCAACACAGCAGGGCTACGGCTCCGCACCTTCCTACCAGGCCCCCGCCCCGTCCTACCAGCAGCCCCGCCCGTCCTACGCGTAATGCTCCACCCTCGTGACGGCCAAGTCTTTCTGTCTTTGTAAATACTCCATTATACCAGTACGTACAAAGCAATAAACGAATGCGATAAAACACTCTCCTTCCTTCACCCTACACTTCGAATTCCCTACCAAACTCTCCATACATTCCCTTTCCAGCTCCCCACCAACCCTCCACCTGGCATCCTGCCAAAAGCCTCGCCACGTTCCGCCCAATCGCACCAACCTGTGCCGTCCCATCGGGTCGTCACATGTTTCCTGAAATGCATGACAACAGATACCAGGAGCGAGACGATCTAGAACGAGGATTTGTGTGTTTAGCTGATTGTTCCTCGTAATGAACTATGAGTGCAAGAACAGAAAAAGAACAGAAATAGACCTCGATTAGTTCAACCTACGATTTATAAACAGGACAGCTAGAAACGGAAGACCATCAAGTATCTTGCAGGAAATATGCATACTGAAATTCTTAAGCCGAGAATTAAATTATGATTAAACTACACCATACCAACGTTAGTACCTCGACAAGCATGGTATTAAACCAAACTATGTTTTGATGAGGTGAAGAAATGAAAGACTAGCAGAATTACCCCAAAATAACAATGAGAAGGATGATATCAAGAAGAGCAAGAAACAGTGACTGCAATTCTGAAACCTTCAATGACAAGCCCACTCGGTCCATTCTGGATGACACTACGAGGTATGGGAGAGGGACTGGTAGAGGCACTGTGAGGTAGGAGAGAAAGGCTGGCAGGGGCACTGCAAGAATGGGGCGAGGGGATGGGAGGGTCACTGAGGGATACGGGCAAGGGACTGGAAGGTGCACTACGAAGTAAGAGCGAGGGTCTGGAAGGGGCACTGCGAAGTAGGGACGAAGGGCTGGGAGGGCAGAGCGAGGTGGCAGAGGCTGGACCAATCGTGTAGATTCGTGAAACATCAACTTTCAGGTGATGCTCCATACGAGAGAGAGAGAGAGAGAGAGAGAGAGAGAGAGAGAGAGAGAGAGAGAGAGAGAGAGAGAGAGAGAGAGAGAGAGAGAGAGAGTTGACATCTGAAAGGTATTTCATTCATTCATTCAAAACACCACGAGAGCGAGTCAGATAATATAACTGAAGGAATGGGATGACAGGGGGAGTGAGTTACAGTTACACACAGGAAGGGAAAAAAGTTGTCTGGAACCGCACAACAGCGCAGCGTTGTTGGGCAGTGTGAAGCAGGGCAAAGGAAACACGCGGAGCCTATGGGCGAGGCTGTTTGGACATAGAGATCGGAAGAAATATAAATAAGTGAATAACTGCTGGCCGAAGTGACAAAATCTCCCACTGTTAATAGTGTTGTCAAAATATCACCATCAGTACAGAGAAAGACAGATATTCAGTTTTAACATTTGAGTCAGAAACCAAGAGTCACATGAGTCTTCGCGTAATGAAACTTCCAGCTTCCCTCAAAGAATACAAAAGAAAAAAATAAACAATGCCTATCACAAAAATAAAAGATGAAAAGAGAACATCATCAGTATGAGAGCAGACCAAAATTGAAGACATTAACTGTACAAGTCAAAGAGAAGAGTGGACAAGGGCAGGACACATGACGCGCCAGACAGATAACAGATGGACGGTTGGAGTAAGGGACTGACAACCTGGAGACGGTAAAAGCAGAAAGGGGAGACCGGGAGCTGATAAAGAGATGAGTTTTGATAGGGTGGCGTGGAACAGATGGAGACCAGAGAGATAACCAGGTAAGTTTGAAGGAAGCCTTTGTTAAGCCAGGTAGTGTTAGAAGATAATGGTCATGGTGATGATGATGATGATGATGATGATGATGATGATGATGATGATAATGGCGATGAAGTTAATGTTGAACATGATGATGATGATGCGGCAGAAAACTTCAAGTGCCCAAAGCAACCGCATGCAATTTCTAACAAAAGTCGTGTCACTTTCAAAAAACTAAATTGTGTTTCATTATGGTCTCGCCACACCCTCCCATCGCCACGCCACGTGCATTTCTTTCTAGTTCCCTCTCTTCTTCCCCTCCAAATTCATTCTATCCATCCGACCTCTTTCCTTACATTCATCATGACTTCCCTTCACATCTTCACCTCCTAACCTCATTTTGTGCCTCAGAAATGAGTCAGCATTCCTTCTCTGTGCTCGTGACGCCTGCGCCACGCTCCCACACCCGCCACTATATAAGCAGGGAAAGAGGCAGAACAGCCACCAGTCCCAGACGCACCTCAGCCCCCGACATGGCCCTAAAGGTACTCCCTCCCTCCTGTCGTGCACACACTGGACCTAATGCAGACAACACTCCACACGTCCCGCACCCAACACTCCACAACACAAGCTGCCTCCACACCACACATGCACCCCACCACATCCACAACACACCGCCCCTAACACCTCGCCACAGCGTACCAACAACACCACAACAAATTTCATCACAACCACCACCACGCCCCACACACAATACTCCCACCACCCCACACATGGCAACACTCCCACACACCACGACAACGCCTCTCAACGCGTCCTGCAAGCAACACTGATTCCTCTTCCTCCACCAGCTCGTCCTCCTGTCCGCCCTCGTGGCTGCTGCTCTCGCCGACAGGGCTCCCTACAGGCCACCCCCTCCCCCTCCACCTCCCACCTACAGCGCCCCCGCCCCATCCTACAGCGCACCCCAGCCAGTGGTGAGTTTCTCACACACATGCAGTTTATGCACACAAAGACTCTCTCTCTCTCTCTCTCTCTCTCTCTCTCTCTCTCTCTCTCTCTCTCTCTCTCTCTCTCTCTCTCTCTCTCTCTCTGTCTCACCGTCCTCTCTCCCTCCCACCCACAGAGTCCCCCAAAGTATGACTTCAGCTGGAACGTCAAGGACGACCCTTCCGGCAACGACTACGGCCACCAGGAGAGTCGCGACGGCTACGACACACAGGGATCCTACTACGTGCAGCTGCCCGACGGCCGCCTGCAGGAGGTCACCTACACAGTCAACGGCGACTCAGGCTTCGTGGCCCAGGTCAACTACCAGGGAGAAGCCCAGTACCCAACACAGCAGGGCTACGGCTCCGCCCCGTCCTACCAGGCCCCCGCCCCGTCCTACCAGCAGCCCCGCCCGTCCTACGCGTAATGCTGCACCCTCGTGACGGCCAAGTCTTTCTGTCTTTGTAAATACTCCATTATACCAGTACGTACAAAGCAATAAACGAATGCGATAAAACACTCTCCTTCCTTCACCCTACACTTCGAATTCCCTACCAAACTCTCCATACATTCCCTTTCCAGCTCCCCACCAACCCTCCACCTCGCATCCTGCCAAAACCCTCGCCACGTTCCGCCCAATCGCACCAACCTGTGCCGTCCCATCGGGTCGTCACATGTTTCCTGAAATGCATGACAACAGGTACCAGGAGCGAGACGATCTAGAACGAGGATTTGTGTGTTTAGCTGTTTGTTCCTCGTAATGAACTATGAGTGCAAGAACAGAAAAGAACAGAAAAGAGCCTCATTCACTCCGACCTCCTATTTGCAAACATGACACCTAGAAACAGAAAAAAACATCAAGTATCTTGCAGGAAATGTGCATATTGAAATTTTTAAGCCGAAAATTAAAGTAGTGAATAAACTACACATACCAATGTTAGTGCCTAGACCAGTATTGTATGAAAGAAAATTAAGGTATTATGAAGAGAATAAATGAAAGACGAGAAGAATTGTTTCAAAATAACAATAAGGAGAACGATGTGAAAAACCGCAGAAAACAGTGATTGCAAGTCTGAAAACTTCAATGACAAGCCGTCTAGGTCCATTCTGCAAAATAATGCGAGGTAGGGGAAAGGAAAAGGAAAGGAAAAGTAGAGGCACTGCGGGGTAAAATCGAAGGGCTGGTAGGAGCACTGAAGGAAAGGGGCGAGGGACTGGGAGGGAAGTGAGGGATACGGCGAGGGACTGGAAGCAGTACTGGGAGGTAAGGGCGAGGTTCTGGAAGGGGCACTCTGCAAAGTAAAGGCGACGGGCTTAGAGGGCACAGCGGCGAGGTGGCAAAGGATGGACCAATCGTGGAGACTAGAGAGAGAGAGAGAGAGAGAGAGAGAGAGAGAGAGAGAGAGAGAGAGAGAGAGAGAGAGAGAGAGAGAGAGAGAGAGAGAGAGAATTGACATCTGAAAGGGATTTCTTTCAATCATTCAAAACACCACGAAAGCGAGTCAGGTAATATAACTTAAGGAGTGGGATGACAGGGGGTGTGGGTTCCAGTTACACACAGGAAAGGAAAAAAAAGTTGTCTGGAATAGCAGAATAGTGAAGCATTGTTGGGCAGTGTGAAGCAGGGCAAAGGAAACACGCGGAGCCTATGGGCGAGGCAGTTTGGACATAGAGAGCGGAAGAAATATAAATAAGTGAATAACTGCTGGCCGAAGTGACAAAATCTCCCACTGTTAATAGTGTAGTCAAAATATCACCATCAGTACCGAGAAAGACAGATATTCAGTTTTAACATTTGAGTCAGAAACCAAGAGTCACATGAGTCTTCGCGTAATGAAACTTCCAGCTTCCCTCAAAGAATACAAAAGAAAAAAAATAAACAATGCCTATCACAAAAATAAAACATGAGAAGAGAATATCATCAGTATGAGAGCAGACCAAAATTGAAGACATTAACTATACAAGTCAAAGAGAAGAGTGGACAAGGGCAGGACACATGACGCGCCAGACAGATAACAGATGGACGGTTGGAGTAGGGGACTGACAACCTGGAGACGGTAAAAGCGGGAAGTGAAGACGGGGAGCTGATAAAGAGATGAGTTCTGATAGGGTGGCGTGGAACAGATGAAGACCAGAGAGATAAGCAAAGACAGTTCAAGAAAGCCTTTATTATGCTAGGTAGTGTTAGAAGATAATGGTTATGGTGATGGTGATGATGATGTGATGATGATGATCGTGATGATGAGGCGACAGAAAACTTCAAGTGCCCAAAACAGCCGCTTGCAATTTCTCACAAAAGTCGTGTCGTTTACTAAAAACAAATTTCTGATGTATTCTGTCCTCGCCACGCCCTCTCAACGCCACGCCACGTGCTTTTTTTCCTGGTCTTTTCTCTTCCTCCAAGTTCATTCTATCCATCCGACCTCTTTCCTTACATTCCTCGTGACTTCCCTTCACATCTTCACTCCTAACCTCATTTTGTGCCTCTAAAATCAGTCAACATTCCTTCTCTCTGTGGTCAAGCCGTCCGCGCCACGCCCTCACCGCCGTCACTATATAAGCAGACCGACAGGCAGAACAGCCACCAATCCCCGACGCACCTCAGCCCCGACATGGCCCTCAAGGTACTCCCTCCCTAATGGCGTGCACACACTGCACCTAATGCAGACAACTATCCACACGACCCGCATCCAACACTCCACAATACGAGCTGCCTCCACACCACACATGCACCCCACCATATCCACAACACACTGCCCTTAACCACACACCACAGCGCCCCAACAACACCACAATAAACTTACCCACAACCACAACCACCACCCCCGCCCCACACACAATACTCCCAACACCCCACACATGGCAACACTCCCACACACCACGACAACGCCTCTCAACGCGCCCTGAAAACCACACTGATTCCTCTTCCTCCACCAGCTCGTCCTCCTGTCCGCCCTCGTGGCTGCCGCCCTCGCCGACAGGGCTCCCTACAGGCCACCCCCTCCCCCACCACCTCCCACCTACAGCGCTCCCGCCCCATCCTACAGCGCACCCCAGCCAGTGGTGAGTTTCTCACACACATGCAGTTCATGTGGACATACACACACACACACACACACACACATATACTCTCTCTCTCTCTCTCTCTCTCTCTCTCTCTCTCTCTCTCTCTCTCTCTCTCTCTCTCTCTCTCTCTCTCTCTCTCTCTCTCTCTCACCGTCCCTCTCTCCATCCCACCCATAGAGTCCCCCCAAGTATGACTTCAGCTGGAACGTCAAGGACGACCCTTCCGGCAACGACTATGGCCACCAGGAGGGCCGCAACGGCTATGACACCCAGGGATCCTACTACGTGCAGCTGCCCGACGGCCGCCTGCAGGAGGTCACCTACACCGTCAACGGCGACTCAGGCTTCGTGGCCCAGGTCAACTACCAGGGAGAGGCACAGTACCCAACACAGCAGGGCTACGGCTCCGCACCTTCCTACCAGGCCCCCGCCCCGTCCTACCAGCAGCCCCGCCCGTCCTACGCGTAATGCTCCACCCTCGTGACGGCCAAGTCTTTCTGTCTTTGTAAATACTCCATTATACCAGTACGTACAAAGCAATAAACGAATGCGATAAAACACTCTCCTTCCTTCACCCTACACTTCGAATTCCCTACCAAACTCTCCATACATTCCCTTTCCAGCTCCCCACCAACCCTCCACCTGGCATCCTGCCAAAAGCCTCGCCACGTTCCGCCCAATCGCACCAACCTGTGCCGTCCCATCGGGTCGTCACATGTTTCCTGAAATGCATGACAACAGATACCAGGAGCGAGACGATCTAGAACGAGGATTTGTGTGTTTAGCTGATTGTTCCTCGTAATGAACTATGAGTGCAAGAACAGAAAAAGAACAGAAATAGGCCTCGATTAGTTCAACCTACGATTTATAAACAGGACAGCTAGAAACGGAAGACCATCAAGTATCTTGCAGGAAATATGCATACTGAAATTCTTAAGCCGAGAATTAAATTATGATTAAACTACACCATACCAACGTTAGTACCTCGACAAGCATGGTATTAAACCAAACTATGTTTTGATGAGGTGAAGAAATGAAAGACTAGCAGAATTACCCCAAAATAACAATGAGAAGGATGATATCAAGAAGAGCAAGAAACAGTGACTGCAATTCTGAAACCTTCAATGACAAGCCCACTCGGTCCATTCTGGATGACACTACGAGGTATGGGAGAGGGACTGGTAGAGGCACTGTGAGGTAGGAGAGAAAGGCTGGCAGGGGCACTGCAAGAATGGGGCGAGGGGATGGGAGGGTCACTGAGGGATACATGACGCGCCAGACAGATAACAGATGGACGGTTGGAGTAAGGGACTGACAACCTGGAGACGGTAAAAGCAGAAAGGGGAGACGGGGAGCTGATAAAGAGATGAGTTTTCATAGGGTGGCGTGGAACAGATGGAGACCAGAGAGATAACCAGGTAAGTTTGAAGGAAGCCTTTGTTAAGCCAGGTAATGTTAGAAGATAATGGTCATGATGATGATGATGATGATGATGATGATGATGATGATGATGATGATATTGATGATGATGATGACGATGAAGATGATAATGATGATGATGATGATGATGATAATGATGATGATGCGACAGAAAACTTCAAGTGCCCGAAGAAAATGCATTCAATTTCTCACAAAAGTCGTGTCACTTTCTAAAAACAAAAGTGGAACATTCTGGCCTCGACACGACCTCTCAACACCACGCCACGTGGATTTATTCCTGGTCCTTTCTCTCCCTCCAAGTTCATCCTATTTATCCCACCTCCTTCCTTACATTCCTCGTGACTTCCCTTCACATCTTCATCTCCTAACCTCATTCTCGGCCTCTAAAATCAGTGCCCATTCCTTCCATTCCATTCCGCCACTATATAAGCGGGCCGAGAGGTAGAGAAGCCACCACTCCTCAACGCACCTCAGCCCCCCGACATGGCCCTCAAGGTACACCCTCCCTCCTGGCGTGCACCCACTGCACCTCGTGTACCCAATACTTCACACGTGGCGCACCCAACTCTCCACAATACAAGCTGCCTTCCACACCCATAAATGCACCCCACCACACACCACCGTCATACCAGGTCCCAGTCCCTTCCAATCAGGGCCCCTCTCCGTCCTATCAGCAGCCCCGCCCGTCCTACGCGTAATGCGTAGGAGAAGGAGGAGGAGGAGGAAGAGGAGGAAGAAAATAAAGACGACGACGATGAGGACGACAGCGACGACAAGCACAAGGACAGCACCGAAAATGACGAGGATAAGAACCAGAAGACGAGAATCTACAACAGCGAAACAGAAACTATGAACAAGAGGCTGAGGTGACACACACAGAAGAGAGCTGCAGAAAAGGGTCGAGTGTTGGGAAGAAAGACTGCAAAGTGGCGAAGGATGGCCGAATTATCGGCTGGTAGAAAATCACCTTTAAGGATGTTACTGGACACAGGAAAAGTGGAGTGGCCGAATGACTGATTATCTAATTCATTCAAGGCAACCCACCAACAGGATCACGCGGCTCAAGGGACTGACTGACATGAGTGAGTGTGTTGGTACAGTACAAACGTGGCTGCAGGAGACTGGCGGGATGGTGTAGCGAAGGCAACCAGGGTTAGGGCAGGTCGGTGTTGAGGAACAAAAAAAAAGAGTCGGGAGATCACTTATTTGAAAGACTGAATTTCCACAACGACAATGACAACGAGAAAGAAAACAGCGAACACGACGACAACGATGACGGCGACAACAATAACGGTAATGACAACATCGATGACAACAACAATGACCACCACAATGATGACAACCACAACGAAAACGACGATGAAACCGATCACGACAATGAAAAAAACAACAACTACAAATACAATGAAAACGATGACGACGACATCAACATTAACGACGATCACGACAACAATATCAACGACCAATATATAAAGATGACGACAACGACAAATCACAACGTCGAAGAAGGAATACAAGGAGGAGAAGGAATAGGAGTGCCGCGCCGTTCTCTCTCCAAATTTGCTCAAGTGCGGAGGAAGGAGAACTTGCTGTCCTTGTCTCATGGCCGCACTCATGCCTGCGTCTCTTCTTCAGTCATGCTGTGAGGACACCTTTCCTCCATGACCATTTATAGACCTTGCCTCTCCACTAAGGTGAAAAAGGAGGAAGAAGAGGAGGAGGAGAAATACAAAGGAATACAAAGAAAAGCCAAACACCAACAGACCTTTTGGTCCTTTCAAGGCTGTTTGGTAACTATTTCTAACTAGCTACAGGGAAGAGAGACAGGACAACATAGCAGAAGGCTCCTCCCCACCCACCACTCCCTCCAGCTTGCGCTGCCATGGAAATAATTGGGAAAAAGTACCATGCAGTATGGAAAAACTGACATGGAATTTTCATAGGAAAGGTTGAAGGGAAGTTTTACTATTCACGCTATGGTGAACTCTATACGCCTATCTGAAAGTTAATACAATTTATAATAAAACTGGTGCTGCAAAATAATTATTCGGACAAGAAGAGAGCTTGTTAGGAATTTGCTTTTAAATATTTGTCTATTTTATTTTTTTTCAATGATTCAACAGAATTGCTGTTTACGATTTCTGCAGGAAGATTATTTCATATATTTACTGTACGATTAAAGAAAAAATGTTTGGCCTCGTGGGATTTAAAACGTTTGGGTACAATCTTTAATCCATTATTTCTTGTTAGGTGAGAATGATCAATGGTATAATATTTATGTGCATCAATGTTACTATATCCTTTATAAATTTTGAACACTTCAATTAGGTCTCGTCTTATCCTGCGCTTTGTTAAACTAAATAGGATTAGTTCTTCCAGTCGTTCCTCATACGGCTTATTAAGCAATCCTGGAATCATCTTTGTGACTCTGCGCTGTATCTTTTCTAGTTTTTCAGTGTCTTTTTTGTAGTATGGTGACCAGAACTGTACACAGTATTCTAGATGAGGACGCATCAGTGAGTTGTATAAGGCAAGTATAATCTTTTCTGATTTAAATTCAAGGGTTCTTCCAATGAATCCTACTAATTTATTTGCCGTCTTTACTGTTTCTGTGAAGTGTTGATTCGGCTTTAGGTCTTTTGACACAACGACACCAAGATTTTTTTCTTTATCAGTGCTTGACAGTGGCATGTTATTCATTACATATCTCGCCTGAACATTGTTGCTTCCAATATGTAGAATTTTACACTTTTCTATATTACATCTCATCTGCCATTTTTCTGCCCAGCTTGTTAGTTAATTGAGGTCACACTGCAGTTCCTGCCACTGTGACACTGACGTTACTCTACGTGTTATTTTGGTGTCGTCTGCAAATTTATCTATTTTGCAATTTATCTCTTCATCAGTATCATTAATGTATATTATAAAAAGTACTGGTCCTAATACAGAGCCTTGAGGAACGCCGCTATTTACCTTATGCCAATCTGATTCTTTTCCATTTATCACAACACAGTTTTCTGTCAAAGAGCCAGTCTCTCAGCCATTTCAGGGTGTTTCTGGCAATGCCGTGAGCTTTTACTTTACTGATGAGTCTCTTATGGAGAACAGTGTCGAAAGCTTTCTGGAAATCGAGGTAGATAATATCAACAGCTTTTGTCTCGTCATACGAGTTAAATACTTCATAAAAGAAGTCTAGTAAGTTCGTAAAGCAGGAACGTTTGGTTCTGAAACCGTGTTGCGAGTCCCTTATGATTTTATTTTCTTCTAAATATCTAACAATTTTATCTATGATTATTGTTTCCATAAGCTTGGAAACTACTAAAGTTAGACTGATCTGTCTGTAATAGGCTGAGAGAGATTTATTTCCTTTTTTAATGATTGGCGTGACATTTCCTAGTTTCTATTCGTGGGGGACTTTACCCGCTAGTAAAGTTTTATTCAATAAAATCGTAATCGGTTTCACGAGCTCATTACTTCCTTCTTTAAGAAGCCTGGATGATATCTTGATATCTTGAGAAGGAAAAGGAGTAGTAGTAGTAGTAGTAGTAGTAGTAATAGTAGTAGTAGTAGTAGTAGTAGTAGTAGTAGTAGTAGTAGTAGTAGTAGTAGTAGTAGTAGTAGTAGTAGTAGTAGTAGTAGTAGTAGCAGTAGTAGTACTGGTAGTAGCAGTAGTAGTAGTAGTAGTAGTAGTAGTAGGGACCCAGTGGCCATGGCGATGTACGCCCTCGGACTTTCAGTGCTGCAACAAGTTATCTCATATGAGAAAACGAGTGTGAAGCAAGTGGCGTACGCAGATGACCTGTCAGGGGCCGGCAAAATAACAGACTTGAAAAAATGGTGGGGCTTAGTGAACGACAATGGTCCTATCATAGGGTACACACCCAATGCCGCTAAGTCCGTCCTTATTGTAAAGCCTGAACACTATGACAGTGCAGTGGATAGCTTCAGTGGCAGTGGAGTTATAATAACAAAGGACGGACAACGGCATCTGGGTGCTGTCATCGGAACAGAGAAGTTCAAGAAGGAGTACATAGGAGAAAAGGTGAAGGAGTGGATACATGAGGTGGAAGTCCTGTCTGACATGGCCAGGACTGAGCCTCATGCAGCCTACTCCGCCTACACCCACGGCTTGCAGCATCGATGGAGATTCGCCATGCGCACCATCCCAGGCATCAGCCCTCTCCTTGCACCACTGGAGGTCTCGATAAGGAACACCTTCCTCCCAGCGTTACTGAGATACCACACCATCGGAGATGGGGAAAGGGTGCTGCTCGAACTTCCACCAAGACTGGGCGGGATGGGAATCACCTCCCCTGAGAAGTTGGCGACTGTGGAGAACCTCAACTCCCTCAAGCTCACCAGGTCCCTCACAGAGAAGATCATTGCTCAAGACGCACATGGTGAAATAGCCCAAAGTGCAGTCACTGAGCAAGGACGAATTATATCTAGAGATAGGCAACAACATCAACGAAACTGTCTCGAAGACCTGATAAACATCTTGCCTGCAACCACAGTGAGAAAAATCCTCACTGCACAGGAAACGGGAGCCTCTAACTGGCTAACGTCACTGCCCATCAGAGCGAAGGGCTTCAGCCTCAACAAACAAGAATTTGTCGACGCCATTGCTCTGAGGTACGGCTGGCCGATGGAAGGACTCCCCAGTACTTGTGTGTGTGGCTCCCCCAATGACGTCAACCACACCATGACGTGCAAAAAGGGGGGATTCGTATGTATCAGGCACGATGAGGTGAGAGATCTGACCGCCAGCATGCTCAGGGAGGTGTGCCACGATGTCTCCACTGAACCGACCCTCCTGCCGCTAGACGGCGAGCACCTGCGCTACAGAACAGCCAACACCACCAACGAGGCTCGAGTCGACGTCAGTGCACGAGGGTTCTGGACAAGGGGACAGAAAGCATTCATGGACATACGGATCTTTGACCCGATGGCCGCCTGTCACCACGAACTCTCCCTGGAGGCCGCCCACCGCAAGAATGAGCAGGAGAAGATCCGAGCGTATGGGGAGAGAATCCAACACGTTGACCAGGGCAGCTTCACACCTCTGGTCTTCACCACATCTGGCGGGATGGGCTCCAAGGCTCAGTGCTTCTACTCAAGACTAGCCGACCTAATGGCAGAAAAGAAGCACCAGCCAAGGAGCCATGTCGTCGCATGGATGAGGTGCCGTCTCTCATTCTCCCTCCTCAGATCTGCCCTCCTGTGTCTCAGGGGGACAAGGCATCCCACTCCCATACCTGCAGACTTAGGAGGCCTCGACTGCGAGGCTACAGTGGTGGAGAGTGGCATAAGAGTAGATAGAGTAGAGGTAGAATCAATTTATAGTTAACAACTAATGTTTATATTATAGAGTATTAGATATGGTTGGATGCCACAGTCATTAGCGGGAGCTGGGGCTAATGACCTCCAAGTAATGGAGCCCCTAATTGACACATCAATAAACATGGGGTGGAGGTATTATTATTATTATTGTTAAAAAAAAAAAAAAAAAAAAAAGTAGTAGTAGTAGTAGTTGTTGTTGTTGTTGTTGTTGTTGTTGTTGTTGTTGTTGTTGTTGTTGTTGTTGTTGTTGTTGTTGTTGTTGTAGTAGTAGTAGTAGTAGTAGTAGTAGTAGTAGTAGTAGTAGTAGTAGTAATAGTAGTAGTAGTAGTAGAAGTAGGAGGAGGAGGAGGAGGAGGAGGAGGAGGAGGAGGAGGAGGAGGAGGAGGAGAAGTAATGTGAAAGCAGGGCTGCAAGCTGTCCAAATTTTAATTAAGTACAGGCAGGGTCACTTTCTGCATCTGTCTCTGTTCCTTTTTTCCTCCTATCTCACCTTGACTCTGTTACCTCCTCTGTGCTTTCTTCTCTGCCTCAAAAATAAGTCCTCTCCTACCCACGTTCTCCTCTGCCCTCGTGACGTCAACGCCACGCCCCCGCAGCCGCCACTATATAAGCGGGCCGAAAGGCAAAGCAGCCACCAGTCTCCGACGCACCTCATTCACCGATATGGCCCTCAAGGTATTTCCTCCTTCCTGGCGTGCACACACAGCACCTAATGCACCCAACACTCCACACGTCCCACACCCAATACTCCAGAACAAAAGCTGCCTCACACACACACTGCCCCCAACGCCCCACACACACTGCCCCCAGCGGCCAATACAACACATGGCAATACTGCCACACACGCCAACAACGCCTCCAAACGCATCCTCCCAACCACAGTGAGTCCTCTTCCTCCACCAGCTCGTCCTCCTGCCCGCCCTCGTGGCAGTCGCCCTCGCCGACACGACTTCCTATAGGCCGCTTCCTCCTTCTCCTGCCCCCATCTACAGCGCCCGCGCCCCATCCTATAACGCCCCCGCGCCATCCTACAATGCACCCGAGCCAGTGGTGAGTCCCTTATACGCATGCACTGAAATCAGACACACACACACACACACACACACAAACTTGGTATCGTTCAATGCCTCAAAAACTCAATTCCTCCATCTATCAACTCGACACAACCTTCCAGACAACTATCCCCTCTTCTTCAATGACACTCAACTGTCCCCCTCTTCTACACTGAACATCCTCGGTCTGTCATTTACTTATAATCTGAACTGGAAACTTCACATCTCATCTCTAGCTAAAACAGCTTCTATGAAGTTAGGTGTTCTGAGACGTCTCCGCCAGTTTTTCTCACCCCCCCAGCTGCTAACTCTGTACAAGGGCCTTATCCGTCCATGTATGGAGTATGCTTCACACGTCTGGGGAGGTTCCACTCATACTGCTCTTCTAGACAGGGTGGAATCAAAAACTTTTCGTCTCATCAACTCCTCTCCTCTAACTGACTGTCTTCAGCCTCTCTCTCACCGCCGCAATGTTGCATATCTAGCTGTCTTTTACCGCTATTTTCATGCTAACTGCTCTTCTGATCTTGCTAACTGCATACCTCCCCTCCTTCCGCTGCCTCGTTGCACAAGACTTTCTTCTTTCTCTCACCCCTATTCTGTCCACCTCTCTAACGCAAGAGTTAACCAATATTCTCAATCATTCATCCCCTTCTCTGGTAAACTCTGGAACTCCCTGTCTGCTTCTGTATTTCCACCTTCCTATGACTTGAATTCCTTCAAAAGGGAGGTTTCAAGAAACTTATTCATCAATTTTTGACCACTGCTTTGACCCTTTCATGGGACTGGCATTTCAGTGGGCATTTTTTTATTAGATTTTTGTTGCCCTTGGCCAGTTTCCTTCCTACATAAAAAAATAAATAAATAAAATAAAAACACTCACTCATTCACCGTTCCTCCCTCCCCATTCACAGAGTCCCCCTAAGTATGACTTCAGCTGGAACGTCAAGGACGACTATTCCAGCAACGACAATGGCCACCAGGAGACCCGCGACGGCTACGACACCCAGGGATCCTACTACGTGCAGCTGCCCGACGGCCGCCTGCAGGAGGTCACCTACACTGTCAACGGCGACTCAGGCTTCGTGGCCCAGGTCAACTACCAGGGAGAGGCACAGTACCCAACACAGCAGGGCTACGGCTCCGCACCTTCCTACCAGGCCCCCGCCCCGTCCTACCGGCAGCCCCGCCCGTCCTACGCGTAATGCTCCACCCTCGTGACGGCCAAGTCTTTCCGTCTTTGTAAATACTCCATTATACCAGTACGTACAAAGCAATAAACGAATGCGATAAAACACTCTCCTTCCTTCACCCTACACTTCGAATTCCCTACCAAACTCTCCATACATTCCCTTCCCAGCTCCCCACCAACCCTCCACCTCGCATCCTGCCAAAAGCCTCGCCACGTTCCGCCCAATCGCACCAACCTGTGCCGTCCCATCGGGTCGTCACATGTTTCCTGAAATGCATGACAACAGATACCAGGAGCGAGACGATCTAGAACGAGGATTTGTGTGTTTAGCTGTTTGTTCCTCGTAATGAACTATGAGTGGAAGAACAGAAAAAGAACAGAAAAGGGCTTCATTCAGTCCGACCTCTTGTTTGTAAACATGACACTATAAACAGAAAACACCATCAAGTATCTTGAAGGAAATGTGTATATTGAAATTTTCAAGCCGAAAATTAAAGTAGGGATTAAACTACACTATACCAACGTTAGTGCCTCGACCAGCATTGTATTAAACAAAATTATGTTTTCATAAGGAGAATAAATGAAAGACGAGAAGAATTATGCCAAAATAACAATGAAGAGGACCATATGAAAAACACCAAGAAACAGTGGCAGCAAGTCTGGAACCTGCAATGACAAGCCGTCTAGGTCCATTGTCGAAGACAGTGTGAGGTAAGGGAGAGGCACTGGTAGAGGCACTGCGAGGTAGGAGAGAAGGGCTGGCAGGGGCACTGCAGGAATGGGGCGACGGGATTGGAGAGTCAGTGAGGGATACAGGCATGGGACTGCAAGGGGCACTGCGACGTAAGGGCGAGGTGTTGGAAAGGGCACTGCAAAGTAGGGACGAAGGGCTGGGAGGGCACAGCGAGGTGGCAAAGGCTGGACCAATCGTGTAGATTCGTATTTCATTCATTCATTCAAAACACCACGAGAGCGAGTCAGATAATATAACTGAAGGAATGGGATGACAGGGGGAGTGAGTTACAGTTACACACAGGAAGGGAAAAAAGTTGTCTGGAACCGCACAACAGCGCAGCGTTGTTGGGAAGTGTGAAGCAGGGCAAAGGAAACACGAGGAGCCTATGGGCGAGGCTGTTTGGACATAGAGATCGGAAGAAATATAAATAAATGAATAACTGCTGGCCGAAGTGACAAAATCTCCCACTGTTAATAGTGTTGTCAAAATATCACCATCAGTACAGAGAAAGACAGATATTCAGTTTTAACATTTGAGTCAGAAACCAAGAGTCACATGAGTCTTCGCGTAATGAAACTTCCAGCTTCCCTCAAAGAATACAAAAGAAAAAAATAAACAATGCCTATCACAAAAATAAAAGATGAAAAGAGAACATCATCAGTATGAGAGCAGACCAAAATTGAAGACATTAACTGTACAAGTCAAAGAGAAGAGTGGACAAGGGCAGGACACATGACGCGCCAGACAGATAACAGATGGACGGTTGGAGTAAGGGACTGACAACCTGGAGACGGTAAAAGCAGAAAGGGGAGACGGGGAGCTGATAAAGAGATGAGTTTTGATAGGGTGGCGTGGAACAGATGGAGACCAGAGAGATAACCAGGTAAGTTTGAAGGAAGCCTTTGTTAAGCCAGGTAATGTTAGAAGATAATGGTCATGATGATGATGATGATGATGATGATGATGATGATGATGATAATGATGATGATGATGACGATGAAGATGATAATGATGATGATGATGATGATGATAATGATGATGATGCGACAGAAAACTTCAAGTGCCCGAAGAAAATGCATTCAATTTCTCACAAAAGTCGTGTCACTTTCTAAAAACAAAAGTGGAACATTCTGGCCTCGACACGACCTCTCAACACCACGCCACGTGGATTTATTCCTGGTCCTTTCTCTCCCTCCAAGTTCATCCTATTTATCCCACCTCCTTCCTTACATTCCTCGTGACTTCCCTTCACATCTTCATCTCCTAACCTCATTCTCGGCCTCTAAAATCAGTGCCCATTCCTTCCATTCCATTCCGCCACTATATAAGCGGGCCGAGAGGTAGAGAAGCCACCACTCCTCAACGCACCTCAGCCCCCAGACATGGCCCTCAAGGTACACCCTCCCTCCTGGCGTGCACCCACTGCACCTCGTGTACCCAATACTCCACACGTGGCGCAACCAACTCTCCACAATACAAGCTGCCTTCCACACCCATAAATGCACCCCACCACACACCACCGTCATACCAGGTCCCAGTCCCTTCCAATCAGGGCCCCTCTCCGTCCTATCAGCAGCCCCGCCCGTCCTACGCGTAATGCGTAGGAGAAGGAGGAGGAGGAGGAAGAGGAGGAAGAAAATAAAGACGACGACGATGAGGACGACAGCGACGACAAGCACAAGGACAGCACCGAAAATGACGAGGATAAGAACCAGAAGACGAGAATCTACAACAGCGAAACAGAAACTATGAACAAGAGGCTGAGGTGACACACACAGAAGAGAGCTGCAGGGAAGGGTCGAGTGTTGGGAAGAAAGACTGCAAAGTGGCGAAGGATGGCCGAATTATCGGCTGGTAGAAAATCACCTTTAAGGATGTTACTGGACACAGGAAAAGTGGAGTGGCCGAATGACTGATTATCTAATTCATTCAAGGCAACCCACCAACAGGATCACGCGGCTCAAGGGACTGACTGACATGAGTGAGTGTGTTGGTACAGTACAAACGTGGCTGCAGGAGACTGGCGGGATGGTGTAGCGAAGGCAACCAGGGTTAGGGCAGGTCGGTGTTGAGGAACAAAAAAAAAGAGTCGGGAGATCACTTATTTGAAAGACTGAATTTCCACAACGACAATGACAACGAGAAAGAAAACAGCGAACACGACGACAACGATGACGGCGACAACAATAACGGTAATGACAACATCGATGACAACAACAATGACCACCACAATGATGACAACCACAACGAAAACGACGATGAAACCGATCACGACAATGAAAAAAACAACAACTACAAATACAATTAAAACGATGACGACGACATCAACATTAACGACGAACACGACAACAATAACAACGACCAATATATAAAGATGACGACAACGACAAATCACAACGTCGAAGAAGGAATACAAGGAGGAGAAGGAATAGGAGTGCCGCGCCGTTCTCTCTCCAAATTTGCTCAAGTGCGGAGGAAGGAGAACTTGCTGTCCTTGTCTCATGGCCGCACTCATGCCTGCGTCTCTTCTTCAGTCATGCTGTGAGGACACCTTTCCTCCATGACCATTTATAGACCTTGCCTCTCCACTAAGGTGAAAGAGGAGGAGGAAGAGGAGGAGGAGGAATACAAAGGAATACAAAGAAAAGCCAAACACCAACAGACCTTTTGGTCCTTTCAAGGCTGTTTGGTAACTATTTCTAACTAGCTACAGGGAAGAGAGACAGGACAACATAGCAGAAGGCTCCTCCCCACCCACCACTCCCTCCAGCTTGCGCTGCCATGGAAATAATTGGGAAAAAGTACCATGCAGTATGGAAAAACTGACATGGAATTTTCATAGGAAAGGTTGAAGGGAAGTTTTACTATTCACGCTATGGTGAACTCTATACGCCTATCTGAAAGTTAATACAATTTATAATAAAACTGGTGCTGCAAAATAATTATTCGGACAAGAAGAGAGCTTGTTAGGAATTTGCTTTTAAATATTTGTCTATTTTATTTTTTTTTTAATGATTCAACAGAATTGCTGTTTACGATTTCTGCAGGAAGATTATTTCATATATTTACTGTACGATTAAAGAAAAAATGTTTGGCCTCGTGGGATTTAAAACGTTTGGGTACAATCTTTAATCCATTATTTCTTGTTAGGTGAGAATGATCAATGGTATAATATTTATGTGCATCAATGTTACTATATCCTTTATAAATTTTGAACACTTCAATTAGGTCTCGTCTTATCCTGCGCTTTGTTAAACTAAATAGGATTAGTTCTTCCAGTCGTTCCTCATACGGCTTATTAAGCAATCCTGGAATCATCTTTGTGACTCTGCGCTGTATCTTTTCTAGTTTTTCAGTGTCTTTTTTGTAGTATGGTGACCAGAACTGTACACAGTATTCTAGATGAGGACGCATCAGTGAGTTGTATAAGGCAAGTATAATCTTTTCTGATTTAAATTCAAGGGTTCTTCCAATGAATCCTACTAATTTATTTGCCGTCTTTACTGTTTCTGTGAAGTGTTGATTCGGCTTTAGGTCTTTTGACACAACGACACCAAGATTTTTTTCTTTATCAGTGCTTGACAGTGGCATGTTATTCATTACATATCTCGCCTGAACATTGTTGCTTCCAATATGTAGAATTTTACACTTTTCTATATTACATCTCATCTGCCATTTTTCTGCCCAGCTTGTTAGTTAATTGAGGTCACACTGCAGTTCCTGCCACTGTGACACTGACGTTACTCTACGTGTTATTTTGGTGTCGTCTGCAAATTTATCTATTTTGCAATTTATCTCTTCATCAGTATCATTAATGTATATTATAAAAAGTACTGGTCCTAATACAGAGCCTTGAGGAACGCCGCTATTTACCTTATGCCAATCTGATTCTTTTCCATTTATCACAACACAGTTTTCTGTCAAAGAGCCAGTCTCTCAGCCATTTCAGGGTGTTTCTGGCAATGCCGTGAGCTTTTACTTTACTGATGAGTCTCTTATGGAGAACAGTGTCGAAAGCTTTCTGGAAATCGAGGTAGATAATATCAACAGCTTTTGTCTCGTCATACGAGTTAAATACTTCATAAAAGAAGTCTAGTAAGTTCGTAAAGCAGGAACGTTTGGTTATGAAACCGTGTTGCGAGTCCCTTATGATTTTATTTTCTTCTAAATATCTAACAATTTTATCTATGATTATTGTTTCCATAAGCTTGGAAACTACTAAAGTTAGACTGATCTGTCTGTAATTGGCTGAGAGAGATTTATTTCCTTTTTTAATGATTGGCGTGACATTTCCTAGTTTCTATTCGTGGGGGACTTTACCCGCTAGTAAAGTTTTATTCAATAAAATCGTAATCGGTTTCACGAGCTCATTACTTCCTTCTTTAAGAAGCCTGGATGATATCTTGATATCTTGAGAAGGAAAAGGAGTAGTAGTAGTAGTAGTATTAGTAGTAATAGTAGTAGTAGTAGTAGTAGTAGTAGTAGTAGTAGTAGTAGTAGTAGTAGTAGTAGTAGTAGTAGTATTAGCAGTAGTAGTACTGGTAGTAGCAGTAGTAGTAGTAGTAGTAGTAGTAGTAGTAGTAGTAGTAGTAGTAGTAGTGGTAATCTTCTGGCTTTCCTTATTGAGTCTTGGTCATCCTCTTTTAGAGACTTTGGTGAAACTTTTGCTGTTGCCTTGGACATATCAAAAGCCTTTGATAGAGTCTGGCACAAAGCTTTGATTTCCAAACTACACTCCTACGGTTTCTATCCTTCTCTCTGTAACTTCATCTCAAGTTTCCTTTCTGACCGTTCTATTGCTGCTGTGGTAGACGGTCACTGTTCTTCTCCTAAATCTATTAACAGTGGTGTTCCTCAGGGTTCTGTCCTGTCACCCACTCTCTTCTTATTATTCATTAATGATCTTCTAAAACAAACTTCTTGTCCTATCCACTCCTATGCTGATGATACCACCCTGCACTTTTCCACGTCTTTTCATAGACGTCCAACCCTTCAGGAGGTAAACATATCACGCAGGGAAGCCACAGAACGCCTGACTTCTGATCTTTCTAAAATTTCTGATTGGGGCAGAGCAAACTTGGTATTGTTCAATGCCTCAAAAACTCAATTCCTCCATCTATCAACTCGACACAATCTTCCAGACAACTATCCCCTCTTCTTCAATGACACTCAACTATCCCCCTCTTCTACACTGAACATCCTCGGTCTGTCCTTTACTTATAATCTGAACTGGAAACTTCACATCTCATCTCTAGCTAAAACAGCTTCCATGAAGTTAGGTGTTCTGAGACGTCTCCGCCAGTTTTTCTCACCCCCGCAGCTGCTAACTCTGTACAAGGGCCTTATCCGTCCATGTATGGAGTATGCTTCACATGTCTGGGGGGGTTCCACTCATACTGCTGTTCTAGACAGGGTGGAATCAAAAGCTTTTCGTCTCATCAACTCCTCTCCTCTAACTGACTGTCTTCAGCCTCTCTCTCACCGCCGCAATGTTGCATCTCTTGCTGTCTTCTACCGCTATTTTCATGCTAACTGCTCTTCTGATCTTGCTAACTGCATGCCTCCCCTCCTTCCGCGGCCTCGCTGCACAAGACTTTCTTCTTTCTCTCACTCCTATTCTGTCCACCTCTCTAACGCAAGAGTTAACCAGTATTCTCAATCATTCATCCCTTTCTCTGGTAAACTCTGGAACTCCTTGCCTGCTTCTGTATTTCCACCTTCCTATGACTTGAATTCCTTCAAGAGGGAGGTTTCAAGACACTTATCCACCAATTTTTGACCACTGCTTTGACCCTTTTAGGGACTGGCATTTCAGTGGGCATTTTTTTAATTAGATTTTTGTTGCCCTTGGCCAGTATCCTTCCTACATAAAAAAAAAAAAAAAAAAAAAGTAGTAGTAGTTGTTGTTGTTGTTGTTGATGTTGTTGTTGTTGTTGTTGTTGTTGTTGTTGTTGTTGTTGTTGTTGTAGTAGTAGTAGTAGTAGTAGTAGTAGTAGTAGTAGTAGTAGTAATAGTAGTAGTAGTAGTAGTAGTAGTAGTAGTAGGAGGAGGAGGAGGAGGAGGAGGAGGAGGAGGAGGAGGAGGAGGAGGAGGAGGAGGAGGAATGTGAAAGCAGGGCTGCAAGCTGTCCAAATTTTAATTAAGTACAGGCAGGGTCACTTTCTGCATCTGTCTCTGTTCTTTTTTTCCTCCTATCTCACCTTGACACTGTTACCTCCTCTGTGCTTTCTTCTCTGCCTCAAAAATAAGTCCTCTCCTACCCACGTTCTCCTCTGCCCTCGTGACGTCAACGCCACGCCCCCGCAGCCGCCACTATATAAGCGGGCCGAAAGGCAAAGCAGCCACCAGTCTCCGACGCACCTCATTCACCGATATGGCCCTCAAGGTATTTCCTCCTTCCTGGCGTGCACACACAGCACCTAATGCACCCAACACTCCACACGTCCCACACCCAATACTCCAGAACAAAAGCTGCCTCTAACACTCAAACATGCACTCCACAACATCCCAACACACCTCCCTCAATACCAAGCCCCAGCGGCCTAACACCACCACAACAAACTTCCTCACAGCCACTCCCACGACCACGCCACAACGCACCAACAACACCACAACAAACGTCCCCATGCCTCACACACACACTGTCCCCAACGCCCCACACACACTGCCCCCAACGGCCAATACAACACAAGGCAATACTGCCACACACGCCAACAACGCCTCCCAACGCATCCTCCCAACCACAGTGAGTCCTCTTCCTCCACCAGCTCGTCCTCCTGCCCGCCCTCGTGGCAGTCGCCCTCGCCGACACGACTTCCTATAGGCCGCTTCCTCCCTCTCCTGCCCCCATCTACAGCGCCCGCGCCCCATCCTATAACGCCCCCGCGCCATCCTACAATGCACCCGAGCCAGTGGTGAGTCCCTTATACGCATGCACTGAAATCAGACACACACACACACACACACACACACACAAACTTGGTATCGTTCAATGCCTCAAAAACTCAATTCCTCCATCTATCAACTCGACACAACCTTCCAGACAACTATCCCCTCTTCTTCAATGACACTCAACTGTCCCCCTCTTCTACACTGAACATCCTCGGTCTGTCCTTTACTTATAATCTGAACTGGAAACTTCACATCTCATCTCTAGCTAAAACAGCTTCTATGAAGTTAGGTGTTCTGAGACGTCTCCGCCAGTTTTTCTCACCCCCCCAGCTGCTAACTCTGTACAAGGGCCTTATCCGTCCATGTATGGAGTATGCTTCACACGTCTGGGGAGGTTCCACTCATACTGCTCTTCTAGACAGGGTGGAATCAAAACTTTTCGTCTCATCAACTCCTCTCCTCTAACTGACTGTCTTCAGCCTCTCTCACCGCCGCAATGTTGCATATCTAGCTGTCTTTTACCGCTATTTTCATGCTAACTGCTCTTCTGATCTTGCTAACTGCATACCTCCCCTCCTTCCGCGGCCTCGTTGCACAAGACTTTCTTCTTTCTCTCACCCCTATTCTGTCCACCTCTCTAACGCAAGAGTTAACCAATATTCTCAATCATTCATCCCCTTCTCTGGTAAACTCTGGAACTCCCTGTCTGCTTCTGTATTTCCACCTTCCTATGACTTGAATTCCTTCAAAAGGGAGGTTTCAAGAAACTTATTCATCAATTTTTGACCACTGCTTTGACCCTTTCATGGGACTGGCATTTCAGTGGGCATTTTTTTATTAGATTTTTGTTGCCCTTGGCCAGTGTCCTTCCTACATAAAAAAAAAATAAATAAAATAAAAACACTCACTCATTCACCGTTCCTCCCTCCCCATTCACAGAGTCCCCCTAAGTATGACTTCAGCTGGAACGTCAAGGACGACTATTCCAGCAACGACAATGGCCACCAGGAGACCCGCGACGGCTACGACACCCAGGGATCCTACTACGTGCAGCTTCCCGACGGCCGCCTGCAGGAGGTCACCTACACTGTCAACGGCGACTCAGGCTTCGTGGCCCAGGTCAACTACCAGGGAGAGGCACAGTACCCAACACAGCAGGGCTACGGCTCCGCACCTTCCTACCAGGCCCCCGCCCCGTCCTACCGGCAGCCCCGCCCGTCCTACGCGTAATGCTCCACCCTCGTGACGGCCAAGTCTTTCCGTCTTTGTAAATACTCCATTATACCAGTACGTACAAAGCAATAAACGAATGCGATAAAACACTCTCCTTCCTTCACCCTACACTTCGAATTCCCTACCAAACTCTCCATACATTCCCTTCCCAGCTCCCCACCAACCCTCCACCTCGCATCCTGCCAAAAGCCTCGCCACGTTCCGCCCAATCGCACCAACCTGTGCCGTCCCATCGGGTCGTCACATGTTTCCTGAAATGCATGACAACAGATACCAGGAGCGAGACGATCTAGAACGAGGATTTGTGTGTTTAGCTGTTTGTTCCTCGTAATGAACTATGAGTGGAAGAACAGAAAAAGAACAGAAAAGGGCTTCATTCAGTCCGACCTCTTGTTTGTAAACATGACACTATAAACAGAAAACACCATCAAGTATCTTGAAGGAAATGTGTATATTGAAATTTTCAAGCCGAAAATTAAAGTAGGGATTAAACTACACTATACCAACGTTAGTGCCTCGACCAGCATTGTATTAAACAAAATTATGTTTTCATAAGGAGAATAAATGAAAGACGAGAAGAATTATGCCAAAATAACAATGAAGAGGACCATATGAAAAACACCAAGAAACAGTGGCAGCAAGTCTGGAACCTGCAATGACAAGCCGTCTAGGTCCATTGTCGAAGACAGTGTGAGGTAAGGGAGAGGCACTGGTAGAGGCACTGCGAGGTAGGAGAGAAGGGCTGGCAGGGGCACTGCAGGAATGGGGCGACGGGCTAGGAGAGTCAGTGAGGGATACAGGCATGGGACTGCAAGGGGCACTGCGAGGTAAGGGCGAGGTGTTGGAAAGGGCACTGCAAAGTCGGGACGAAGGGCTGGGAGGGCACAGCGAGGTGGCAAAGGCTGGACCAATCGTGTACATTCGTATTTCATTCATTCATTCAAAACACCACGAGAGCGAGTCAGATAATATAAATGAAGGAATGGGATGACAGGGGGAGTGAGTTACAGTTACACACAGGAAGGGAAAAAAGTTGTCTGAAACCGCACAACAGCGCAGCGTTGTTGGGAAGTGGGAAGCAGGGCAAAGGAAACACGAGGAGCCTATGGGCGAGGCTGTTTGGACATAGAGATCGGAAGAAATATAAATAAGTGAATAACTGCTGGCCGAAGTGACAAAATCTCCCACTGTTAATAGTGTTGTCAAAATATCACCATCAGTACAGAGAAAGACAGATATTCAGTTTTAACATTTGAGTCAGAAACCAAGAGTCACATGAGTCTTCGCGTAATGAAACTTCCAGCTTCCCTCAAAGAATACAAAAGAAAAAAATAAACAATGCCTATCACAAAAATAAAAGATGAAAAGAGAACATCATCAGTATGAGAGCAGACCAAAATTGAAGACATTAACTGTACAAGTCAAAGAGAAGAGTGGACAAGGGCAGGACACATGACGCGCCAGACAGATAACAGATGGACGGTTGGAGTAAGGGACTGACAACCTGGAGACGGTAAAAGCAGAAAGGGGAGACGGGGAGCTGATAAAGAGATGAGTTTTGATAGGGTGGCGTGGAACAGATGGAGACCAGAGAGATAACCAGGTAAGTTTGAAGGAAGCCTTTGTTCAGCCAGGTAATGTTAGAAGATAATGGTCATGATGATGATGATGATGATGATGATGATGATGATAATGATGATGATGATGACGATGAAGATGATAATGATGATGATGATGATGATGATAATGATGATGATGCGACAGAAAACTTCAAGTGCCCGAAGAAAATGCATTCAATTTCTCACAAAAGTCGTGTCACTTTCTAAAAACAAAAGTGGAACATTCTGGCCTCGACACGACCTCTCAACACCACGCCACGTGGATTTATTCCTGGTCTTTTCTCTCCCTCCAAGTTCATCCTATTTATCCCACCTCCTTCCTTACATTCCTCGTGACTTCCCTTCACATCTTCATCTCCTAACCTCATTCTCGGCCTCTAAAATCAGTGCCCATTCCTTCCATTCCATTCCGCCACTATATAAGCGGGCCGAGAGGTAGAGAAGCCACCACTCCTCAACGCACCTCAGCCCCCCGACATGGCCCTCAAGGTACACCCTCCCTCCTGGCGTGCACCCACTGCACCTCGTGTACCCAATACTCCACACGTGGCGCACCCAACTCTCCACAATACAAGCTGCCTTCCACACCCATAAATGCACCCCACCACACACCACCGTCATACCAGGTCCCAGTCCCTTCCAATCAGGGCCCCTCTCCGTCCTATCAGCAGCCCCGCCCGTCCTACGCGTAATGCGTAGGAGAAGGAGGAGGAGGAGGAAGAGGAGGAAGAAAATAAAGACGACGACGATGAGGACGACAGCGACGACAAGCACAAGGACAGCACCGAAAATGACGAGGATAAGAACCAGAAGACGAGAATCTACAACAGCGAAACAGAAACTATGAACAAGAGGCTGAGGTGACACACACAGAAGAGAGCTGCAGAAAAGGGTCGAGTGTTGGGAAGAAAGACTGCAAAGTGGCGAAGGATGGCCGAATTATCGGCTGGTAGAAAATCACCTTTAAGGATGTTACTGGACACAGGAAAAGTGGAGTGGCCGAATGACTGATTATCTAATTCATTCAAGGCAACCCACCAACAGGATCACGCGGCTCAAGGGACTGACTGACATGAGTGAGTGTGTTGGTACAGTACAAACGTGGCTGCAGGAGACTGGCGGGATGGTGTAGCGAAGGCAACCAGGGTTAGGGCAGGTCGGTGTTGAGGAACAAAAAAAAAGAGTCGGGAGATCACTTATTTGAAAGACTGAATTTCCACAACGACAATGACAACGAGAAAGAAAACAGCGAACACGACGACAACGATGACGGCGACAACAATAACGGTAATGACAACATCGATGACAACAACAATGACCACCACAATGATGACAACCACAACGAAAACGACGATGAAACCGATCACGACAATGAAAAAAACAACAACTACAAATACAATGAAAACGATGACGACGACATCAACATTAACGACGAACACGACAACAATAACAACGACCAATATATAAAGATGACGACAACGACAAATCACAACGTCGAAGAAGGAATACAAGGAGGAGAAGGAATAGGAGTGCCGTGCCGCGCCGTTCTCTCTCCAAATTTGCTCAAGTGCGGAGGAAGGAGAACTTGCTGTCCTTGTCTCATGGCCGCACTCATGCCTGCGTCTCTTCTTCAGTCATGCTGTGAGGACACCTTTCCTCCATGACCATTTATAGACCTTGCCTCTCCACTAAGGTGAAAGAGGAGGAGAAAGAGGAGGAGGAGGAATACAAAGGAATACAAAGAAAAGCCAAACACCAACAGACCTTTTGGTCCTTTCAAGGCTGTTTGGTAACTATTTCTAACTAGCTACAGGGAAGAGAGACAGGACAACATAGCAGAAGGCTCCTCCCCACCCACCACTCCCTCCAGCTTGCGCTGCCATGGAAATAATTGGGAAAAAGTACCATGCAGTATGGAAAAACTGACATGGAATTTTCATAGGAAAGGTTGAAGGGAAGTTTTACTATTCACGCTATGGTGAACTCTATACGCCTATCTGAAAGTTAATACAATTTATAATAAAACTGGTGCTGCAAAATAATTATTCGGACAAGAAGAGAGCTTGTTAGGAATTTGCTTTTAAATATTTGTCTATTTTATTTTTTTTTTAATGATTCAACAGAATTGCTGTTTACGATTTCTGCAGGAAGATTATTTCATATATTTACTGTACGATTAAAGAAAAAATGTTTGGCCTCGTGGGATTTAAAACGTTTGGGTACAATCTTTAATCCATTATTTCTTGTTAGGTGAGAATGATCAATGGTATAATATTTATGTGCATCAATGTTACTATATCCTTTATAAATTTTGAACACTTCAATTAGGTCTCGTCTTATCCTGCGCTTTGTTAAACTAAATAGGATTAGTTCTTCCAGTCGTTCCTCATACGGCTTATTAAGCAATCCTGGAATCATCTTTGTGACACTGCGCTGTATCTTTTCTAGTTTTTCAGTGTCTTTTTTGTAGTATGGTGACCAGAACTGTACACAGTATTCTAGATGAGGACGCATCAGTGAGTTGTATAAGGCAAGTATAATCTTTTCTGATTTAAATTCAAGGGTTCTTCCAATGAATCTTACTAATTTATTTGCCGTCTTTACTGTTTCTGTGAAGTGTTGATTCGGCTTTAGGTCTTTTGACACAACGACACCAAGATTTTTTTCTTTATCAGTGCTTGACAGTGGCATGTTATTCATTACATATCTCGCCTGAACATTGTTGCTTCCAATATGTAGAATTTTACACTTTTCTATATTACATCTCATCTGCCATTTTTCTGCCCAGCTTGTTAGTTAATTGAGGTCACACTGCAGTTCCTGCCACTGTGACACTGACGTTACTCTACGTGTTATTTTGGTGTCGTCTGCAAATTTATCTATTTTGCAATTTATCTCTTCATCAGTATCATTAATGTATATTATAAAAAGTACTAGTCCTAATACAGAGCCTTGAGGAACGCCGCTATTTACCTTATGCCAATTTGATTCTTTTCCATTTATCACAACACAGTTTTCTGTCAAAGAGCCAGTCTCTCAGCCATTTCAGGGTGTTTCTGGCAATGCCGTGAGCTTTTACTTTACTGATGAGTCTCTTATGGAGAACAGTGTCGAAAGCTTTCTGGAAATCGAGGTAGATAATATCAACAGCTTTTGTCTCGTCATACGAGTTAAATACTTCATAAAAGAAGTCTAGTAAGGTCGTAAAGCAGGAACGTTTGGTTCTGAAACCGTGTTGCGAGTCCCTTATGATTTTATTTTCTTCTAAATATCTAACAATTTTATCTATGATTATTGTTTCCATAAGCTTGGAAACTACTAAAGTTAGACTGATCTGTCTGTAATAGGCTGAGAGAGATTTATTTCCTTTTTTTATGATTGGCGTGACATTTCCTAGTTTCTATTCGTGGGGGACTTTACCCGCTAGTAAAGTTTTATTCAATAAAATCGTAATCGGTTTCACGAGCTCATTACTTCCTTCTTTAAGAAGCCTGGATGATATCTTGATATCTTGAGAAGGAAAAGGAGTAGTAGTAGTAGTAGTAGTAGTAGTAATAGTAGTAGTAGTAGTAGTAGTAGTAGTAGTAGTAGTAGTAGTTGTTGTTGTTGTTGTTGTTGTTGTTGTTGTTGTTGTTGTTGTTGTTGTTGTTGTTGTTGTAGTAGTAGTAGTAGTAGAAGTAGTAGTAGTAATAGTAGTAGTAGTAGTAGTAGTAAGAGGAGGAGGAAGAGGAGGAGGAGGAGGAGGAGGAGGAGGAGGAGGAGGAGGAGGAGGAGGAGGAATGTGAAAGCAGCGCTGCAAGCTGTCCAAATTTTAATTAAGTACAGGCAGGGTCACTTTCTGCATCTGTCTCTGTTCCTTTTTTCCTCCTATCTCACCTTGACACTGTTACCTCCTCTGTGCTTTCTTCTCTGCCTCAAAAATAAGTCCTCTCCTACCCACGTTCTCCTCTGCCCTCGTGACGTCAACGCCACGCCCCCGCAGCCGCCACTATATAAGCGGGCCGAAAGGCAAAGCAGCCACCAGTCTCCGACGCACCTCATTCACCGATATGGCTCTCAAGGTATTTCCTCCTTCCTGGCGTGCACACACAGCACCTAATGCACTTAACACTCCACACGTCCCACACCCAATACTCCAGAACAAAAGCTGCCTCTAACACTCAAACATGCACTCCACAACATCCCAACACACCTCCCTCAATACCAAGCCCCAGCGGCCTAACACCACCACAACAAACTTCCTCACAGCCACTCCCACGACCACGCCACAACGCACCAACAACACCACAACAAACGTCCCCATCCCTCACACACACACTGCCCCCAACGCCCCACACACACTGCCCCCAACGGCCAATACAACACATGGCAATACTGCCACACACGCCAACAACGCCTCCCAACGCATCCTCCCAACCACAGTGAGTCCTCTTCCTCCACCAGCTCGTCCTCCTGCCCGCCCTCGTGGCAGTCGCCCTCGCCGACACGACTTCCTATAGGCCGCTTCCTCCTTCTCCTGCCCCCATCTACAGCGCCCGCGCCCCATCCTATAACGCCCCCGCGCCATCCTACAATGCACCCGAGCCAGTGGTGAGTCCCTTATACGCATGCACTGAAATCAGACACACACACACACACACACACACACAAACTTGGTATCGTTCAATGCCTCAAAAACTCAATTCCTCCATCTATCAACTCGACACAACCTTCCAGACAACTCAACTGTCCCCCTCTTCTACACTGAACATCCTCGGTCTGTCCTTTACTTATAATCTGAACTGGAAACTTCACATCTCATCTCTAGCTAAAACAGCTTCTATGAAGTTAGGTGTTCTGAGACGTCTCCGCCAGTTTTTCTCATCCCCCCAGCTGCTAACTCTGTACAAGGGCCTTATCCGTCCATGTATGGAGTATGCTTCACACGTCTGGGGAGGTTCCACTCATACTGCTCTTCTAGACAGGGTGGAATCAAAAACTTTTCGTCTCATCAACTCCTCTCCTCTAACTGACTGTCTTCAGCCTCTCTCTCACCGCCGCAATGTTGCATATCTAGCTGTCTTTTACCGCTATTTTCATGCTAACTGCTCTTCTGATCTTGCTAACTGCATACCTCCCCTCCTTCCGCGGCCTCGTTGCACAAGACTTTCTTCTTTCTCTCACCCCTATTCTGTCCACCTCTCTAACGCAAGAGTTAACCAATATTCTCAATCATTCATCCCCTTCTCTGGTAAACTCTGGAACTCCCTGTCTGCTTCTGTATTTCCACCTTCCTATGACTTGAATTCCTTCAAAAGGGAGGTTTCAAGAAACTTATTCATCAATTTTTGACCACTGCTTTGACCCTTTCATGGGACTGGCATTTCAGTGGGCATTTTTTTATTAGATTCTTGTTGCCCTTGGCCAGTGTCCTTCCTACATAAAAAATAAATAAATAAAATAAAAACACTCACTCATTCACCGTTCCTCCCTCCCCATTCACAGAGTCCCCCTAAGTATGACTTCAGCTGGAACGTCAAGGACGACTATTCCAGCAACGACAATGGCCACCAGGAGACCCGCGACGGCTACGACACCCAGGGATCCTACTACGTGCAGCTGCCCGACGGCCGCCTGCAGGAGGTCACCTACACTGTCAACGGCGACTCAGGCTTCGTGGCCCAGGTCAACTACCAGGGAGAGGCACAGTACCCAACACAGCAGGGCTACGGCTCCGCACCTTCCTACCAGGCCCCCGCCCCGTCCTACCGGCAGCCCCGCCCGTCCTACGCGTAATGCTCCACCCTCGTGACGGCCAAGTCTTTCCGTCTTTGTAAATACTCCATTATACCAGTACGTACAAAGCAATAAACGAATGCGATAAAACACTCTCCTTCCTTCACCCTACACTTCGAATTCCCTACCAAACTCTCCATACATTCCCTTCCCAGCTCCCCACCAACCCTCCACCTCGCATCCTGCCAAAAGCCTCGCCACGTTCCGCCCAATCGCACCAACCTGTGCCGTCCCATCGGGTCGTCACATGTTTCCTGAAATGCATGACAACAGATACCAGGAGCGAGACGATCTAGAACGAGGATTTGTGTGTTTAGCTGTTTGTTCCTCGTAATGAACTATGAGTGGAAGAACAGAAAAAGAACAGAAAAGGGCTTCATTCAGTCCGACCTCTTGTTTGTAAACATGACACTATAAACAGAAAACACCATCAAGTATCTTGAAGGAAATGTGTATATTGAAATTTTCAAGCCGAAAATTAAAGTAGGGATTAAACTACACTATACCAACGTTAGTGCCTCGACCAGCATTGTATTAAACAAAATTATGTTTTCATAAGGAGAATAAATGAAAGACGAGAAGAATTATGCCAAAATAACAATGAAGAGGACCATATGAAAAACACCAAGAAACAGTGGCAGCAAGTCTGGAACCTGCAATGACAAGCCGTCTAGGTCCATTGTCGAAGACAGTGTGAGGTAAGGGAGAGGCACTGGTAGAGGCACTGCGAGGTAGGAGAGAAGGGCTGGCAGGGGCACTGCAGGAATGGGGCGACGGGCTTGGAGAGTCAGTGAGGGATACAGGCATGGGACTGCAAGGGGCACTGCGAGGTAAGGGCGAGGTGTTGGAAAGGGCACTGCAAAGTAGGGACGAAGGGCTGGGAGGGCACAGCGAGGTGGCAAAGGCTGGACCAATCGTCTACATTCGTATTTCATTCATTCATTCAAAACACCACGAGAGCGAGTCAGATAATATAATATATATATAATATATAATATATATAATATAATATATAATATATATAATAATATGAAAAAAACAACAACTACAAATACAATGAAAACGATGACGACGACATCAACATTAACGACGAACACGACAACAATAACAACGACCAATATATAAAGATGACGACAACGACAAATCACAACGTCGAAGAAGGAATACAAGGAGGAGAAGGAATAGGAGTGCCGCGCCGTTCTCTCTCCAAATTTGCTCAAGTGCGGAGGAAGGAGAACTTGCTGTCCTTGTCTCATGGCCGCACTCATGCCTGCGTCTCTTCTTCAGTCATGCTGTGAGGACACCTTTCCTCCATGACCATTTATAGACCTTGCCTCTCCACTAAGGTGAAAGAGGAGGAGGAAGAGGAGGAGGAGGAATACAAAGGAATACAAAGAAAAGCCAAACACCAACAGACCTTTTGGTCCTTTCAAGGCTGTTTGGTAACTATTTCTAACTAGCTACAGGGAACAGAGACAGGACAACATAGCAGAAGGCTCCTCCCCACCCACCACTCCCTCCAGCTTGCGCTGCCATGGAAATAATTGGGAAAAAGTACCATGCAGTATGGAAAAACTGACATGGAATTTTCATAGGAAAGGTTGAAGGGAAGTTTTACTATTCACGCTATGGTGAACTCTATACGCCTATCTGAAAGTTAATACAATTTATAATAAAACTGGTGCTGCAAAATAATTATTCAGACAAGAAGAGAGCTTGTTAGGAATTTGCTATTAAATATTTGTCTATTTTATTTTTTTTTAATGATTCAACAGAATTGCTGTTTACGATTTCTGCAGGAAGATTATTTCATATATTTACTGTACGATTAAAGAAAAAATGTTTGGCCTCGTGGGATTTAAAACGTTTGGGTACAATCTTTAATCCATTATTTCTTGTTAGGTGAGAATGATCAATGGTATAATATTTATGTGCATCAATGTTACTATATCCTTTATAAATTTTGAACACTTCAATTAGGTCTCGTCTTATCCTGCGCTTTGTTAAACTAAATAGGATTAGTTCTTCCAGTCATTCCTCATACGGCTTATTAAGCAATCCTGGAATCATCTTTGTGACTCTGCGCTGTATCTTTTCTAGTTTTTCAGTGTCTTTTTTGTAGTATGGTGACCAGAACTGTACACAGTATTCTAGATGAGGACGCATCAGTGAGTTGTATAAGGCAAGTATAATCTTTTCTGATTTAAATTCAAGGGTTCTTCCAATGAATCCTACTAATTTATTTGCCGTCTTTACTGTTTCTGTGAAGTGTTGATTCGGCTTTAGGTCTTTTGACACAACGACACCAAGATTTTTTTCTTTATCAGTGCTTGACAGTGGCATGTTATTCATTACATATCTCGCCTGAACATTGTTGCTTCCAATATGTAGAATTTTACACTTTTCTATATTACATCTCATTTGCCATTTTTCTGCCCAGCTTGTTAGTTAATTGAGGTCACACTGCAGTTCCTGCCACTGTGACACTGACGTTACTCTACGTGTTATTTTGGTGTCGTCTGCAAATTTATCTATTTTGCAATTTATCTCTTCATCAGTATCATTAATGTATATTATAAAAAGTACTGGTCCTAATACAGAGCCTTGAGGAACGCCGCTATTTACCTTATGCCAATCTGATTCTTTTCCATTTATCACAACACAGTTTTCTGTCAAAGAGCCAGTCTCTCAGCCATTTCAGGGTGTTTCTGGCAATGCCGTGAGCTTTTACTTTACTGATGAGTCTCTTATGGAGAACAGTGTCGAAAGCTTTCTGGAAATCGAGGTAGATAATATCAACAGCTTTTGTCTCGTCATACGAGTTAAATACTTCATAAAAGAAGTCTAGTAAGGTCGTAAAGCAGGAACGTTTGGTTCTGAAACCGTGTTGCGAGTCCCTTATGATTTTATTTTCTTCTAAATATCTAACAATTTTATCTATGATTATTGTTTCCATAAGCTTGGAAACTACTAAAGTTAGACTGATCTGTCTGTAATAGGCTGAGAGAGATTTATTTCCTTTTTTTATGATTGGCGTGACATTTCCTAGTTTCTATTCGTGGGGGACTTTACCCGCTAGTAAAGTTTTATTCAATAAAATCGTAATCGGTTTCACGAGCTCATTACTTCCTTCTTTAAGAAGCCTGGATGATATCTTGATATCTTGAGAAGGAAAAGGAGTAGTAGTAGTAGGAGGAGGAGGAGGCAGTAGACACCTGCCGAAACGATAATTACTCCCAGTGAGGTCTAAAGCACTGTTCAGGGGGTGCTGTGAACTTATCATTAAACCCAGCTGTGACCTCACTGAACGTTTCCCTTTGTGTCTCACAACACAAGGGGGTAGTCACGGCCTGCCCTCTAAAGACAACTCTCTTCCTCCACACAAAACTACAAGCACCTAATAACACACACACCCTTCACTCAAAAAATTTTAAAATCATGGCGACTCCTACACCAGCCTCGGAGTCCCCATCTGGGGAGGGGACCATAAATGTCCCCAGGTCAGACTGCCTTTCCGTCGACGTCCGTAAGTGTCTTGACACCCCCCTCAACTTTTTCTTCATTAACTTCTGCAACATTCGCGGTCTAAGATCTAATTTTCAATCTGTAGAACACCACCTCTCCTCTTC
This sequence comes from Scylla paramamosain, assembly GCF_035594125.1. Taxonomy (NCBI): domain Eukaryota; kingdom Metazoa; phylum Arthropoda; class Malacostraca; order Decapoda; family Portunidae; genus Scylla; species Scylla paramamosain. Next base: position 19,032,277 of record NC_087175.1, read on the forward strand.
TAAACCTCATCTTCTTTTCCTCACTGAAACTCAGGTGTCTGAGGCAACTGACAGTAGCCCCTTTTCTGTTCCCTCCTACTTTCTCTATCCTCATTTTCGATCCAAAGCTGGATGCTGCGTTTATGTGCGCAATGACTTAACCTGCTCTCGTGCCCACGCTCTTGAATCTTCCGAGTTTTCCACCATCTGGCTTCGACTACAGAGTCATTCTCATACTAAATTTATCTGTGCTGTATACCTCTCTCCTAACTCCTCTGACTATAAGAAATTCTTTGACTGCTTAACTTCCAAAGTGGAGCACATTCTGACCCTCTTCCCTTTTGCAGAGATCTCCATTCTTGGAGACTTCAATGTTCACCACAAGCTTTGGCTTTCCTCTCCCTTCACTGACCATCCTGGTGAACTAGCCTACAACTTTGCTATCCTCCATGACCTAGAGCAATTGGTGCAACACCCTACTCGTATTCCTGACCGTCTTGGAGATACGCCCAACATTCTTGACCTTTTCCTGACCTCTAATCCTTCTGCTTATGCTGTCACCCTTTCTTCTCCGTTGGGCTCCTCCGATCACAATCTCATATCTTTATCTTGTCCTATCACTCCAATCCCTCCTCAGGATCCCCCTAAGCGAAGGTGCCTCTGGCGTTTTGCCTCTGCTAGTTGGGGGGACCTGAGGCGGTATTTTGCTGATTTTCCTTGGAATGACTACTGCTTCCGTGTCAGAGACCCGTCTTTGTGTGCTGAGCGCATAACAGAGGTGATAGTGTCTGGCATGGAGGCGTACATTCCTCACTCTTTTTCTCGTCCTAAACCTTCTAAACCTTGGTTTAACACAGCTTGTTCTCGTGCTATACATGATAGAGAGGTGGCCCACAAAAGGTACTTAAGCCTTCCTTCACCAGAATCTCATGCACTTTATATTTCTGCCCGGAACCATGCCAAGTCTGTTCTCCAACTAGCCAAAAACTCCTTCATTAACAGAAAATGTCAAAACCTTTCAAGATCTAACTCCCCTCGTGATTTCTGGCATCTAGCCAAAAATATCTCCAATAACTTTGCTTCTTCTTCTTTCCCTCCTCTACTTCAACCAGATGGCACCACTGCTATCACATCTATTTCTAAAGCTGAACTCTTTGCTCAAACCTTTGCTAAAAACTCTACCTTGGATGATTCTGGGCTTGTTCCTCCCTCTCCTCCACCCTCTGACTACTTCATGCCTCGTAATAAAATTCTTCGTAATGATGTTTTCCATGCCCTCGCTGGCCTAAACCCTCAGAAGGCTTATGGACCTGATGGGGTCCCTCCTATTGTTCTCCGAAACTGTGCCTCCGTGCTTGCACCTTGCCTAGTCAAACTCTTTCAGCTCTGTCTGTCAACATCTACCTTTCCTTCTTGCTGGAAGTTTGCCTACATTCAACCTGTTCCTAAAAAGGGTGACCGCTCTAATCCCTCAAACTACCGTCCTATTGCTTTAATTTCCTGCTTATCTAAAGTTTTTGAATCTATCCTCAACAGGAAGATTCTTAAACATCTATCACTTCACAACCTTCTATCTGATCGCCAGTATGGGTTCCGTCAAGGACGCTCTACTGGTGATCTTCTGGCTTTCCTTACTGAGTCTTGGTCATCCTCTTTTAGAGACTTTGGTGAAACTTTTGCTGTTGCCTTGGACATATCAAAAGCCTTTGATAGAGTCTGGCACAAAGCTTTGATTTCCAAACTACCCTCCTACGGTTTCTATCCTTCTCTCTGTAACTTCATCTCAAGTTTCCTTTCTGACCGTTCTATTGCTGCTGTGGTAGACGGTCACTGTTCTTCTCCTAAATCTATTAACTGTGGTGTTCCTCAGGGTTCTGTCCTGTCACCCACTCTCTTCTTATTATTCATTAATGATCTTCTAAACCAAACTTCTTGTCCTATCCACTCCTATGCTGATGATACCACCCTGCACTTTTCCACGTCTTTTCATAGACGTCCAACCCTTCAGGAGGTAAACATATCACGCAGGGAAGCCACAGAACGCCTGACTTCTGATCTTTCTAAAATTTCTGATTGGGGCAGAGCAAACTTGGTATTGTTCAATGCTTCAAAAACTCAATTCCTCCATCTATCAACTCGACACAATCTTCCAGACAACTATCCCCTCTTCTTCAATGACACTCAACTGTCCCCCTCTTCTACACTGAACATCCTCGGTCTGTCCTTTACTTATAATCTGAACTGGAAACTTCACATCTCATCTCTAGCTAAAACGGCTTCTATGAAGTTAGGTGTTCTGAGACGTCTCCGCCAGTTTTTCTCACCCCCCCCCAGCTGCTAACTCTGTACAAGGGCCTTATCCGTCCATGTATGGAGTATGCTTCACATGTCTGGGGGGGTTCCACTCATACTGCTGTTCTAGACAGGGTGGAATCAAAAGCTTTTCGTCTCATCAACTCCTCTCCTCTAACTGACTGTCTTCAGCCTCTCTCTCACCGCCGCAATGTTGCATCTCTTGCTGTCTTCTACCGCTATTTTCATGCTAACTGCTCTTCTGATCTTGCTAACTGCATGCCTCCCCTCCTTCCGCGGCCTCGCTGCACAAGACTTTCTTCTTTCTCTCACTCCTATTCTGTCCACCTCTCTAACGCAAGAGTTAACCAGTATTCTCAATCATTCATCCCTTTCTCTGGTAAACTCTGGAACTCCTTGCCTGCTTCTGTATTTCCACCTTCCTATGACTTGAATTCCTTCAAGAGGGAGGTTTCAAGACACTTATCCACCAATTTTTGACCACTGCTTTGACCCTTTTAGGGACTGGCATTTCAGTGGGCATTTTTTTTATTAGATTTTTGTTGCCCTTGGCCAGTATCCTTCCTACATAAAAAAAAAAAAAAAAAAAAAAAGTAGTAGTAGTAATAGTAGTAGTAGTAGTAGTACTAGTAGTAGTAGTAGTAGTAGTAGTAGTAGTAGTAGTAGTAGTAGTAGTAGTAGTAGTAGTAGTAGTAGTAGTAGTAGTAGCAGTAGTAGTACTGGTAGTAGCAGTAGTAGTAGTAGTAGTAGTAGTAGTAGTAGTAGTAGTAGTAGTAGTTGTTGTTGTTGTTGTTGTTGTTGTTGTTGTTGTTGTTGTTGTTGTTGTTGTTGTTGTTGTAGTAGTAGTAGTAGTAGTAGTTATAGTAGTAGTAGTAGTAGTAGGAGGAGGAGGAGGAGGAGGAGGAGGAGGAGGAATGTGAAAGCAGCGCTGCAAGCTGTCCAAATTTTAATTAAGTACAGGCTGGGTCACTTTCTGCATCTGTCTCTGTTCCTTTTTTCCTCCTATCTCACCTTGACACTGTTACCTCCTCTGTGCTTTCTTCTCTGCCTCAAAAATAAGTCCTCTCCTACCCACGTTCTCCTCTGCCCTCGTGACGTCAACGCCACGCCCCCGCAGCCGCCACTATATAAGCGGGCCGAAAGGTAAAGCAGCCACCAGTCTCCGACGCACCTCATTCACCGATATGGCCCTCAAGGTATTTCCTCCTTCCTGGCGTGCACACACAGCACCTAATGCACCCAACACTCCACACGTCCCACACCCAATACTCCAGAACAAAAGCTGCCTCTAACACTCAAACATGCACTCCACAACATCCCAACACACCTCCCTCAATACCAAGCCCCAGCGGCCTAACACCACCACAACAAACTTCCTCACAGCCACTCCCACGACCACGCCACAACGCACCAACAACACCACAACAAACGTCCCCATGCCTCACACACACACTGCCCCCAACGCCCCACACACACTGCCCCCAACGGCCAATACAACACATGGCAATACTGCCACACACGCCAACAACGCCTCCCAACGCATCCTCCCAACCACAGTGAGTCCTCTTCCTCCACCAGCTCGTCCTCCTGCCCGCCCTCGTGGCAGTCGCCCTCGCCGACACGACTTCCTATAGGCCGCTTCCTCCCTCTCCTGCCCCCATCTACAGCGCCCGCGCCCCATCCTATAACGCCCCCGCGCCATCCTACAATGCACCCGAGCCAGTGGTGAGTCCCTTATACGCATGCACTGAAATCAGACACACACACACACACACACACACACACAAACTTGGTATCGTTCAATGCCTCAAAAACTCAATTCCTCCATCTATCAACTCGACACAACCTTCCAGAACACTATCCCCTCTTCTTCAATGACACTCAACTGTCCCCCTCTTCTACACTGAACATCCTCGGTCTGTCCTTTACTTATAATCTGAACTGGAAACTTCACATCTCATCTCTAGCTAAAACAGCTTCTATGAAGTTAGGTGTTCTGAGACGTCTCCGCCAGTTTTTCTCACCCCCCCAGCTGCTAACTCTGTACAAGGGCCTTATCCGTCCATGTATGGAGTATGCTTCACACGTCTGGGGAGGTTCCACTCATACTGCTCTTCTAGACAGGGTGGAATCAAAACTTTTCGTCTCATCAACTCCTCTCCTCTAACTGACTGTCTTCAGCCTCTCTCACCGCCGCAATGTTGCATATCTAGCTGTCTTTTACCGCTATTTTCATGCTAACTGCTCTTCTGATCTTGCTAACTGCATACCTCCCCTCCTTCCGCGGCCTCGTTGCACAAGACTTTCTTCTTTCTCTCACCCCTATTCTGTCCACCTCTCTAACGCAAGAGTTAACCAATATTCTCAATCATTCATCCCCTTCTCTGGTAAACTCTGGAACTCCCTGTCTGCTTCTGTATTTCCACCTTCCTATGACTTGAATTCCTTCAAAAGGGAGGTTTCAAGAAACTTATTCATCAATTTTTGACCACTGCTTTGACCCTTTCATGGGACTGGCATTTCAGTGGGCATTTTTTTATTAGATTTTTGTTGCCCTTGGCCAGTGTCCTTCCTACATAAAAAAAAATAAATAAAATAAAAACACTCACTCATTCACCGTTCCTCCCTCCCCATTCACAGAGTCCCCCTAAGTATGACTTCAGCTGGAACGTCAAGGACGACTATTCCAGCAACGACAATGGCCACCAGGAGACCCGCGACGGCTACGACACCCAGGGATCCTACTACGTGCAGCTGCCCGACGGCCGCCTGCAGGAGGTCACCTACACTGTCAACGGCGACTCAGGCTTCGTGGCCCAGGTCAACTACCAGGGAGAGGCACAGTACCCAACACAGCAGGGCTACGGCTCCGCACCTTCCTACCAGGCCCCCGCCCCGTCCTACCGGCAGCCCCGCCCGTCCTACGCGTAATGCTCCACCCTCGTGACGGCCAAGTCTTTCCGTCTTTGTAAATACTCCATTATACCAGTACGTACAAAGCAATAAACGAATGCGATAAAACACTCTCCTTCCTTCACCCTACACTTCGAATTCCCTACCAAACTCTCCATACATTCCCTTCCCAGCTCCCCACCAACCCTCCACCTCGCATCCTGCCAAAAGCCTCGCCACGTTCCGCCCAATCGCACCAACCTGTGCCGTCCCATCGGGTCGTCACATGTTTCCTGAAATGCATGACAACAGATACCAGGAGCGAGACGATCTAGAACGAGGATTTGTGTGTTTAGCTGTTTGTTCCTCGTAATGAACTATGAGTGGAAGAACAGAAAAAGAACAGAAAAGGGCTTCATTCAGTCCGACCTCTTGTTTGTAAACATGACACTATAAACAGAAAACACCATCAAGTATCTTGAAGGAAATGTGTATATTGAAATTTTCAAGCCGAAAATTAAAGTAGGGATTAAACTACACTATACCAACGTTAGTGCCTCGACCAGCATTGTATTAAACAAAATTATGTTTTCATAAGGAGAATAAATGAAAGACGAGAAGAATTATGCCAAAATAACAATGAAGAGGACCATATGAAAAACACCAAGAAACAGTGGCAGCAAGTCTGGAACCTGCAATGACAAGCCGTCTAGGTCCATTGTCGAAGACAGTGTGAGGTAAGGGAGAGGCACTGGTAGAGGCACTGCGAGGTAGGAGAGAAGGGCTGGCAGGGGCACTGCAGGAATGGGGCGACGGGCTTGGAGAGTCAGTGAGGGATACAGGCATGGGACTGCAAGGGGCACTGCGAGGTAAGGGCGAGGTGTTGGAAAGGGCACTGCAAAGTAGGGACGAAGGGCTGGGAGGGCACAGCGAGGTGGCAAAGGCTGGACCAATCGTGTACATTCGTATTTCATTCATTCATTCAAAACACCACGAGAGCGAGTCAGATAATATAACTGAAGGAATGGGATGACAGGGGGAGTGAGTTACAGTTACACACAGGAAGGGAAAAAAATTGTCTGGAACCGCACAACAGCGCAGCGTTGTTGGGCAGTGGGAAGCAGGGCAAAGGAAACACGAGGAGCCTATGGGCGAGGCTGTTTGGACATAGAGATCGGAAGAAATATAAATAAGTGAATAACTGCTGGCCGAAGTGACAAAATCTCCCACTGTTAATAGTGTTGTCAAAATATCACCATCAGTACAGAGAAAGACAGATATTCAGTTTTAACATTTGAGTCAGAAACCAAGAGTCACATGAGTCTTCGCGTAATGAAACTTCCAGCTTCCCTCAAAGAATACAAAAGAAAAAAATAAACAATGCCTATCACAAAAATAATAGATGAAAAGAGAACATCATCAGTATGAGAGCAGACCAAAATTGAAGACATTAACTGTACAAGTCAAAGAGAAGAGTGGACAAGGGCAGGACACATGACGCGCCAGACAGATAACAGATGGACGGTTGGAGTAAGGGACTGACAACCTGGAGACGGTAAAAGCAGAAAGGGGAGACGGGGAGCTGATAAAGAGATGAGTTTTGATAGGGTGGCGTGGAACAGATGGAGACCAGAGAGATAACCAGGTAAGTTTGAAGGAAGCCTTTGTTAAGCCAGGTAATGTTAGAAGATAATGGTCATGATGATGATGATGATGATGATGATGATGATGATGATGATGATGATAATGATGATGATGATGACGATGAAGATGATAATGATGATGATGATGATGATGATAATGATGATGATGCGACAGAAAACTTCAAGTGCCCGAAGAAAATGCATTCAATTTCTCACAAAAGTCGTGTCACTTTCTAAAAACAAAAGTGGAACATTCTGGCCTCGACACGACCTCTCAACACCACGCCACGTGGATTTATTCCTGGTCCTTTCTCTCCCTCCAAGTTCATCCTATTTATCCCACCTCCTTCCTTACATTCCTCGTGACTTCCCTTCACATCTTCATCTCCTAACCTCATTCTCGGCCTCTAAAATCAGTGCCCATTCCTTCCATTCCATTCCACCACTATATAAGCGGGCCGAGAGGTAGAGAAGCCACCACTCCTCAACGCACCTCAGCCCCCCGACATGGCCCTCAAGGTACACCCTCCCTCCTGGCGTGCACCCACTGCACCTCGTGTACCCAATACTCCACACGTGGCGCACCCAACTCTCCACAATACAAGCTGCCTTCCACACCCATAAATGCACCCCACCACACACCACCGTCATACCAGGTCCCAGTCCCTTCCAATCAGGGCCCCTCTCCGTCCTATCAGCAGCCCCGCCCGTCCTACGCGTAATGCGTAGGAGAAGGAGGAGGAGGAGGAAGAGGAGGAAGAAAATAAAGACGACGACGATGAGGACGACAGCGACGACAAGCACAAGGACAGCACCGAAAATGACGAGGATAAGAACCAGAAGACGAGAATCTACAACAGCGAAACAGAAACTATGAACAAGAGGCTGAGGTGACACACACAGAAGAGAGCTGCAGAAAAGGGTCGAGTGTTGGGAAGAAAGAGTGCAAAGTGGCGAAGGATGGCCGAATTATCGGCTGGTAGAAAATCACCTTTAAGGATGTTACTGAACACAGGAAAAGTGGAGTGGCCGAATGACTGATTATCTACGAGTAATTCATTCAAGGCAACCCACCAACAGGATCACGCGGCTCAAGGGACTGACTGACATGAGTGAGTGTGTTGGTACAGTACAAACGTGGCTGCAGGAGACTGGCGGGATGGTGTAGCGAAGGCAACCAGGGTTAGGGCAGGTCGGTGTTGAGGAACAAAAAAAAAGAGTCGGGAGATCACTTATTTGAAAGACTGAATTTCCACAACGACAATGACAACGAGAAAGAAAACAGCGAACACGACGACAACGATGACGGCGACAACAATAACGGTAATGACAACATCGATGACAACAACAATGACCACCACAATGATGACAACCACAACGAAAACGACGATGAAACCGATCACGACAATGAAAAAAACAACAACTACAAATACAATTAAAACGATGACGACGACATCAACATTAACGACGAACACGACAACAATAACAACGACCAATATATAAAGATGACGACAACGACAAATCACAACGTCGAAGAAGGAATACAAGGAGGAGAAGGAATAGGAGTGCCGTGCCGCGCCGTTCTCTCTCCAAATTTGCTCAAGTGCGGAGGAAGGAGAACTTGCTGTCCTTGTCTCATGGCCGCACTCATGCCTGCGTCTCTTCTTCAGTCATGCTGTGAGGACACCTTTCCTCCATGACCATTTATAGACCTTGCCTCTCCACTAAGGTGAAAGAGGAGGAGGAAGAGGAGGAGGAGGAATACAAAGGAATACAAAGAAAAGCCAAA